>NC_064638.1:304736425-305039455 GCF_023864345.2 Schistocerca serialis cubense
AGCGGGAACAAACCTTTGAATATCCCAACTGGTGAACAATTGTGACAGCACTTCCAACAGAGATGTCAAGTTGAGCACTGAGTTGTTTGATGGTGATCCGTCGATCATCTCGAACGAGTGTGTTCGCACGCTCCGCCATTGCAGGAGTCACAGCTGTGCACGGCCGGCCCGCACGCGGGAGATCAGACAGTCTTGCTTGACCTTGCGGCGATGATGACACACGCTTTGCCCAACGACTCACCGTGCTTTTGTCCACTGCCAGATCACCGTAGACATTCTGCAAGCGCCTATGAATATCTGAGATGCCCTGGCTTTCCGCCAAAAGAAACTCGATCACTGCCCGTTGTTTGCAACACACATCCGTTACAGACGCCATTTTAACAGCTCCGTACAGCACTGCCACCTGTCGGAAGTCAATGAAACTATACGAGACGAAGCGGGAATGTTTGAAAATATTCCACAAGAAATTTCCGGTTTTTTCAACCAAAATTCGCCGAGAAAAAAAATGTGTTTCATTACTTATTGAACTGCCCTCGTAAAAATAACACTGTCGACGATATCAACTTTAATGTTCAAAATAAAATTCCAGGCGAAGAGAGCGCATGCCACAAATCGATGGACACGATGGTAAAAGTTTAAGAAAGTGTGAACTTCCCTACGGAATTTCTAAATTCTTTGCAAGTACGAGGGATGCAGTTACAATTCCTTCGACTTAAAATTGGATCTCCGATCATACTACTCAGAAATCTCAATTCACCAGAACTATGTAATGAAACAAGTATGACCGTAAAACAGCTATAGAATAACATTATCGAAGCCAGACTTATGACTGGAAAGTACGATGGACATACGCTATTTATCCCGAAGACCACTGATCTATACTGAAGTGCGATTCCAATTTAAAAGATTGCAATTTACAATGAAATAAGCCTACAATTTTACAATTAAAAAGAAATAAGGACAAACTTTAATATATTGCGCCATCAACCTCAACGACTCTGCTTGTCTCACGGTCAACTACACGTAGCTTGCTCTCGAGATGGAAATTCGAATAATTTCTTTAAATATACCCCGGATAATAAAATGAAAAATGTTGTTTATAAACAAGTATTGTAAATAATTAGAATTTTTTCAATAAAAAAATACCTCTTATGCATTAACAAGTATTGTAAATAGCTAGAATATGTTTTCAATAATTTTTCTGTCTCTCATACATGAAAGTTTATCCTCTTATTTCAATTATCACACAAATCTCATATAAACTGCCTGAGTGAAATCGGGTACTGCAGCTAGTATTAAATAAACAGGGTCCGTAAATTCCTCGTTCACATGGCACTATCCCTTCATTCAGCAGCCTACGGAGTCGTGTAAACCAAAGATGTACGGACACCGGTTATCCAATACTGGCTCCTGCTCCGACTTCACTCGAGATTGAGTTCCTCGCAACTTACGTCGTTGAAGGGGCTTGAGGATGATATAACGGAACACCGTTAGTGATTATAAATTAAAGCAAAAACGACAGCTGTACTGTCATTTCATATTTCCACTTTCGTCAGGACACTTGACGGAAACTCTGTAATTAATAGCACAAAACGCTTGGTGAAAACACTTAAGTGTCTTACTGACTTCTCTCGCAAAACTTCTGACTTTCAACTTTGCGCCTCTGTTGCCCATAAAATAAGAAGATTAATTTCTCTGTATTGTGTCGCCACGTGAAGTCCTCGCTCCAGCATCCACAAGCAGGAAGTGTTCACTCCACTATCCCCGAAGTGTCCCTTTTTCTCCCTAGACAACAATTCTCGTCCAACCCTACCATCGTGTGTTCCCCCGCTACCACAGTATTTAGCCTATAACCGGCTGTCGCTTTCACTGCCTCGATTTCAGCCGTGGCGGCACTAGTGAGGTAAATGTAAAATTTACAGTCTTCGAGTATATTTCTCGGTTTTCACCAACGAAGTCTTCCATGAAGTATGCTGAAACGCACATTAATTTGATGCTATACGATAGAAATACTCACTTGCTCCTTACAGAACGTTAAAGCAATAGCTTACAACATCGATAAGTTAGTCTTTTCACAACTAGTAAATTAACGTACACAAAATTATAGTGTAATTACTAGTATGGTTCATATCATCTGACTAATAACTTATTTCAAATCAACCATTTCCTCAACATAGCGCTATTGCTACGCGTTTACGCAATAATTCTGCAGAGATCCTGCTGTTGTGTAAAGGCTTTGGGATGTACTGTAGGTAATGAGATTTAGATTTCATATGTTATTCAGTGTGTCAGAGCTGAATTTCCATCTCACTGTTGGTAACTTGACATTTTATGCCTATATCTTTTTTAAGTCCACAAAATGCATTTGTGGGGATTTTCCTCCACGCGTTTGCATGTCTGAGCAGCCAGATACATAGGTGTACAAAACTTGAAGGCGAAAGTAGCTTTCGCACGATGTGTCACTACCAAGTAACATAGCTGGATGAAACTTGGATCCTACATAGAATGAACTGCTGCAGTACAGTATACAAGGTGACTAAACAAATTCGCAATAAGACGAATGGCAACGACACTTTTATTGAAAGACAGTAATTACCCGGAATTTACGGCGATTTATGATGGTTCCCTGGACATTAAAAAAGGCGGTACATCATTCTTAACGGGGCGTGTGAGCACCACGGGCAGTAATGCAAGCCGTGCAATGTGCTCCTATGCTGACCATGAGGTTGGATTTTGGAGTAGGGCGTTCCATTCTTCCACCACAGTGGTTGACAGCTGCTGGACAGTCGTTGGTGTATGTGGATGTCCTGCAATATGTCTCCCAAGATCATTCCACACGTGCTTAGTAGGATTTAAGTCGTGGGTATGGGCAGGCTTGTTTATCCGCCGAATATCATCTCATTCCAAGATCCACTCCACCTGTGGTGATTGTTGAGGTCGAAAATTTTCGCTCATAAAAATGAAATAAAATTAATTGAAAAGACATACATAAGGAATGAAAAGACGTACATGGGCTTGACCAGCGAGTGTACCTTGTTCAAATATTTGGAGGTCAGTATGCTCAGGCAACGTCTTGCCTCCCCGTACCGTAACGTCTGGACCACCGAAAGGACATGTTCGACAATGACACTCCGTGTATCCTGTGTTCCTTTCTCTCGCCTTGACAGTATGCCCAGAAATAACTACTCAGACTGAATCTGACCTCACCTGAAACGATCAGGCGACCTCACTCCTTGCTGATCAAGCCCCTATGCTCTTGCAACATCGCAAAGCTAGCATCGATACACGGATGTCAAAGGAACACAATGTACTGGTCGTCAGGCAAAGAGACAACTATCACTCAGATGGTGGCACTGTGAAGCATGAGACTGCATACCTTGCTATACTGTGAAATGTGGTCGAGATTTCTCCCAACTTTTTTGTCTGTTGCACAATGTAGCGGTCATCTACTGCTGTATTTGACCATGTTCCACTACCTCCTCTTATTCGGGCAACAGGACGTGCAGTTCAAAACGTTCCCCATCCACGTGAATCAATGCTGTGAGCAATGCCAAACTTTGGGTTACGCTAGTCACATTTCGTTGTTCTTCCAGTTACCCGACGAATTTTTCCCTTGTGAAGAAATCCAAATATTCTCTTCGTGCCACGCTGTACTGGCGAACAGCGCTCCCTGACATACAGACTCTCTTCCTTCGACTGCACCGGACTGCGGGCTTAGCCCATTTGGCGCTATAGTTACTCCGATATCATGCCATGTGGATGACTGAGAGACCTCTGGCAACATGTTCGTACACTGTCATTCATTTACACTGAGTAGTCAATACGCTACGTTGCTCTATTTGACTCGCCCGTATGTGAGGAGAGCAGCGAACTTCCTACCCGACTCAGTACAACAGGCAGCACTTAGTCATCCGCTGAACATTTCTGTTTCCGTACACATACCGGCAGGGAACTTATGTTAAGCCTTTTCCCAATCCTACCTATCACGCTAGGCTCTTTGTAGCTGGACTCGGCGCTCAGAGCTCAGTGACACGGAGGTAATATTTGCGGGCAACTTCCCTTACTGGAATTTCACAGCACGTTCAAAGCAGGTGTTCACTCCGGTAAATCCTCTCACACGCCAAAGTTTCCAACAGAAGGCTACAACACTGTCCAGCATTTTGATTTCAACTTGCAGAAACTACTCTGTACTGGAAACCGTTCCGGGTGCAACATTGCCATATCACAATATTCAATAATATTCTTTTATATCACTGTGTCTTGTGTAAATAAAACTTCGATTGTTTCTGATGTGCCTATGTTGACAATTTTCACGACGTTGGATGTGGAAACTATCATGCTTGTCTCTTTCCAATTTCATGAATTTACTAGACCAGTGACAGGAAAGGCTATGAAAAAGGCGGCTGATTGGATGTCATGTAGTCGCACTCGAAACGAAAGATGCTACACTACTTTTATAAAGTGGGTGCAAGTGTCTACGTTCATACGAATTTGATATTCAGGTATCCGTGTTGTAGGAGTTTCTGGGGCCATAGGACAAGAAAGGGTGGAAACGATCGATTGCATCACAGCTACAGTAAAACATCGCACATTAATTAAAAGTGTCAGAATTTCAACAGTTTACAAATTGTGTTCTATTCAACAATTTAGAGCTCACACACAAGGAAAACAAGTGGCTAATCAATACAGCTGAACCATTATAACTATTCAGTACAAGAATCCAGAAGTAAGCAGACTTTCCATAAAGCTCAAAAATCTAAACCAGACGACTGTGTACTCTGGAACCTAACAGGTTTACAGAAATTAAAATTTACTTGAATTACTTTAAGGGGCAAGAGAAAGCAAGATCGTAGCCTCAGCTGAAACACCACAAAGATAACTGTAAGTTGTACTGAACTCTTCAGACTTTACTTAACTCGTTTATAAACATTCGGAATGGCTTGGTATAGCATCCACTAGTGAACACAGAGTAATCTTTCGAGCGGTTCCTTCCCTTTTTGCGCAGCTTGGTTCGAGACGCTGCGCCGTTACATGCAGTATTTACACTATAAACGTTCCCTCATACGACAAACGGAGTACAATATGTCACAGTGTACCTGACACACGCCAGTATCAGAAACAAGCACTACAAAGTTTCCCTAATGCATAGGCCCTGCACAAGCCCGTTACGGACTAAGAAATAAGCAAGCATACGCTATACACATCTAAAAAAAAAAATGGTTCAAATGGCTCTGAGCACTATGGGACTTAACATCTGAGGTCATCAGTCGCCTAGAACTTAGAACTACTTAAACCTAACTAACCTAAGAACATCACACACATCCATGCCCGAGGCAGGATTCGAACCTGCGACCGTAGTGGTCGCGCGGTTCCAGACTGAAGCGCCTTGACCCGCCGGCCACACCGGCCGGCTCTTAATAAAACGTCTAATTACCAAACACAGAAGGTGGATACAACGAAACACTATAAATAAGGCAAATGCTTGTACAACAAAGTGTTTACACGCGAGCAATAAAATATGTACTAACAGTTTCGTGCACAAATGACAGTACGCTATAAGGATGGAAAATCATTAAATTACAACAAAATCGTCAGTACACAATACCTGAAGGAATTGGATGTCCGACACAGTCCCGACACACAGTTTCTATGCGTCTGGGTTATTCGCTTTCAGCCGGCCGATGTGACCGAGCGGTTCTAGGCGCTTCAGTCCGGAACCGCCCTGCAGCTAAGGTCGCAGGTTCGAATCCTGCCTCGGGCATGGATGTATGTGATGTCTTTAAGTTAGTTACGTTTAATCCTGGAATGCTGGAATGGTACCCTTCGTCGATGCGACGAACATGCAAGAATGTTTACTGTGCTGAGCCACAGTACCGCTGCGTAGCATCGTGTGCGCTCAGCTATGCTTCGAGTGATTAGTAGTCTACGTGACCTTGGCACGAGCAGTGGGCGGCACGCAGCCCTTGGTGAGTCTCCTTCAATAGTTTAGATGTCGGTTCGTCGATACGACGAATGAGAAGCAGTAAGAGAAGAAACCATATTCGTCAGAGCGACTAATGGGTAGCATTACAGAATAAAATTCCTTCGTTGATATGACGAAGGGGTAGCAGTAACAGCACACATTTACTAGAAGTAGTGTAGTTCCATTAGTAAATTCGTCAGATATTTAGGTAGTAATAACAACACTCTTCATTTTGTCTGTAGATCATGGCTTCGAGTAGAAGATGCTTGGATGATGGCGAAATTAGAGCACTTTTAGAAGAGGATTTGGGCGACGTGCTGTCGTCGGAGGAAGAGGACTCTGAAGATGAGTTGTTGAACATGTCAGAAGAGGCCGACCCTAATTATGAGCCTTCCTCGAGTTCAGAGGCAGATGAGACCAATCGTCGACCCATCGACGACGTGGAACAGGAAATTGCAAACCACATCATTCAAGCCTCAACCTCAACTTCTGAATTCATACAGAAAAACAAACGAACAGGGCGTAATAAGAAAAGGGTACCTGAAACTAACAGCTCAACCATTACATCACCTCTTGTGTCACCTGAGAAGAATGAAATTCTTAGTACCTGGAAAGGTGGTAGCTACAGCTGGAAGACAACACCTATCAAACTACCGGGAAAAACGCCGAAGAGGAACGTGATTCACTTCACTCCAGGCCCTGCAGGTTACGCGAAAAATGCACAAAGTCCACGTCAGTGCTTTCATTTATTGTTTACTTCATATATGATGGACGCAATGATTACTTACACCAACGATGAAATAGAAACACAACGTTCTCAATACAAAGATTCGCTTAGCTTCACAAAAGAATGCTGAATTCGGATCCCTGTTTGGATTGCTTGTGATGAGTGCAGCTAAAATCGACAATGTTAGTTGAAGTTCTGTTTGATACAACAAGGTCCGGAGAAAGATATCGAGCCACAATGTCATCATCAAGATTCAAGTTTCTCATAAATTTCTTGCGATTCGATGACAAAGAAACGAGAGCAGAAAGGCGAAAGATAGACATATTGGCCCTCTTGTCTGCCATATGGGACCCATTCCTTGTAAAAGCAACTGCAGACGAAGCCCGTATGTTACTATTGACGAGCACCTGGTTGGATATCGAGGCCGTTGTCCTTTCAAGATGTACCTTACATCGAAACCCAATACGTACGGGGTTAAAATTTTCATGATATGCGATCATTCAACAAGCTACATGTTCAGTGCTGAAATATACACCGGTTAAACAACGCTCCCAAGAGAAATGTCCTTTAGCGAATACATCACTACTAAACTTGTGGAGCCACTGAGCAATTCTAACCGTAACTTGACGTGTGACAACTGGTTCAGTAGCATACCCCTTGCAAAGACCTTACTCACCAGTCGTGTAATAACTATGCTTGGGACAATAAAGAAAAATAAGCGAGAACTACCGAAGGATTTTACAGATCCCAAATTCATGAATATTGGCCCCGGCTCAAGCTTCTTCTTGTTTTCCGAGGACATCACCGCAGTTTCGTTCAAACCAATCAGGAAAAATAAAATGGTTATTCTTATTTCTACGATGCATTATGACAACAGCGTAAATGAAGTAACTGGCAAACCACAAATTGTAATTAATTAAAAGTCTACAAAAGGAGCAGTGGATACCTTGGACCAAGTGTGCAGTAATATGAATTGTGGTAGAAAAACTAGACGTTGGCCCCTCTCCCTCTTCTATAACATGGTGAACATAGCTATTCACAACTCCTGTGTCATTTGTGTTGCCAATCTTCCGAATAACCAAAGAGCACCTACAACGTTTGCATTCGCCATGACATTGGCTGACGAATTGATGTCGCCTTGAATGCACATTCCACTCACGCAACCAATCCCACGATTGCTCAACGGTATCACATGCAGATGCCTGAACGTGATACAACCAGCTGATAATAGCCACCAACAACCTATCCAACAACCTAGTCGTCTTCATGGCGATAGAAAAATATGTGCATACTGTCCTTACAAAAAACGAAGAATGACAAAATCAGTATGCGGAAAGTGCAATAAAAATATTTGTGGGGATCATAAACTCATGCTTTGTGGAGATTGTTTTGCTTCTTTGTGAGCTCTGATATATATATATACACTCCTGGAAATGGAAAAAAGAACACATTGACACCGGTGTGTCAGACCCACCATACTTGCTCCGGACACTGCGAGAGGGCTGTACAAGCAATGATCACACGCACGGCACAGCGGACACACCAGGAACCGCGGTGTTGGCCGTCGAATGGCGCTAGCTGCGCAGCATTTGTGCACCGCCGCCGTCAGTGTCAGCCAGTTCGCCGTGGCATACGCAGCTCCATCGCAGTCTTTAACACTGGTAGCATGCCGCGACAGCGTGGACGTGAACCGTATGTGCAGTTGACGGACTTTGAGCGAGGGCGTATAGTGGGCATGCGGGAGGCCGGGTGGACGTACCGCCGAATTGCTCAACACGTGTGGCGTGAGGTCTCCACAGTACATCGATGTTGTCGCCAGTGGTCGGCGGAAGGTGCACGTGCCCGTCGACTTGGGACCGGACCGCAGCGACGCACGGATGCACGCCAAGACCGTAGAATCCTACGCAGTGCCGTAGGGGACCGCACCGCCACTTCCCAGCAAATTAGGGATACTGTTGCTCCTGGGGTATCGGCGAGGACCATTCGCAACCGTCTCCATGAAGCTGGGCTACGGTCCCGCACACTGTTAGGCCGTCTTCCGCCCACGCCCCAACATCGTGCAGCCCGCCTCCAGTGGTGTCGCGACAGGCGTGAATGGAGGGACGAATGGAGACGTGTCGTCTTCAGCGATGAGAGTCGCTTCTGCCTTGGTGCCAATGATGGTCGTAAGCGTGTTTGGCGCCGTGCAGGTGAGCGCCACAATCAGGACTGCATACGACCGAGGCACACAGGGCCAACACCCGGCATCATGGTGTGGGGAGCGATCTCCTACACTGGCCATACACCACTGGTGATCGTCGAGGGGACACTGAATAGTGCACGGTACATCCAAACCGTCATCGAACCCATCGTTCTACCATTCCTAGACCGGCAAGAGAACTTGCTGTTCCAACAGGACAATCCACGTCCGCATGTATCCCGTGCCACCCAACGTGCTCTAGAAGGTGTAAGTCAACTACCCTGGCCAGCAAGATCTCCGAATCTGTCCCCCATTGAGCATGTTTGGGACTGGATGAAGCGTCGTCTCACGCCGTCTGCACGTCCAGCACGAACGCTGGTCCAACTGAGGCGCCAGGTGGAAATGGCATGGCAAGCCGTTCCACAGGACTACATCCAGCATCTCTACGATCGTCTCCATGGGAGAATAGCAGCCTGCATTGCTGTGAAAGGTGGATATACACTGTACTAGTGCCGACATTGTGCATGCTCTGTTGCCTGTGTCTATGTGCCTGTGGTTCTGTCAGTGTGATCATGTGATGTATCTGACTCCAGGAATGTGTCAATAATGTTTCCCCTTCCTGGGACAATGAATTCACGGTGTTCTTATTTCAATTTCCAGGAGTGTATATATATATATATATATATATATATATATATATATATATATGTGTGTGTGTGTGTGTGTGTGTGTGTGTGTGTGTGCGTGTGTGTGTGATATTTGTGTACTCGTAATTTACCTAGACTGATTGGCTGTAGTAGTATGTAAAGTACACGTTCAAAAGCATTTATTTACTAGTCTTCAATTCACGAACATGCATGGTGAGGAGCCCCTGAAGAACAAGTGTTTCTTTTTGTTGCTAAATCTCTATATAGTAATGTGTTATTTTTATTCTTACAATATTACTCTGATTGTTACAGTTGAATCTATTGTAAAGCTTATTGTTGTCTAGTTATATTGTTCTTTTCTTACAGATTTTCAAGTGATTGTTGCCCAAAAGACAGAAGGAATTTAATTGGTTGCTCTTACATTAATAAACATCGAACCAAACCTACTTCTGAAATAGTTCTTTACCTATATCCCCATACTAGTCCTCGTTTGAACCCTACTTATTTTGAAATCTTGATATGTTATTGATTGTAAACCAGTATTATATACATTACGAGGCTCAAATCTACATATACTGCTGTTATTGTTGAATATACAAATGAAAAGTGGTGGTTGTTCGTCGAATCGACGAATGGGTAGCAGTGATCGTCAAAAATTCTTGGGCAGCATTCCAGAGTTAAGTAGTCCTAATTCTAGGGGACTAATGACCTCAGATGTTAAGTCTCATAGTGCTTAGAGCCATTTGAACCATATATTCGCCTTCCGTAAGAGCACAGTGCGTTCCTGCCGTGCATACACTACGACAGTCCCGCGACCGACCACGGTCCCTTCCGCTAAGCATAGCCAAATAAACACACCGTCTATTCCTATCCGGCGTTCCTTCGAAGTCAGCGACAACTTCCAGCTTACTCGCAGAACTGATTCCGTCCGCTGCTCATGGTCTACTGACTCTGGATGACGAGTCCCGGGTTCGATTCCCAGCTGGGTTGGGGATTTTCTCTGGCCGGGGACTGCTTGTTTGTGTTGTGCTCATCATTTCATCATCAATATTCGTGACAGTGGCTATATTGGATTGGGTAAAAAAATTGGCTTGTGTAAAAAGCTGGACTTTGTACGGGCGCTGATGACCTCGCAGTTGAGCCCCCCACAAACCAAACATCATCATTAGCACAGATTGCAGCTCGCCGTCGCTCCCCTCTTTCCGCGCTGCACTCGGACCGATAAACTCTTCTTTCGGGGTCAGTAGGGCCACCAGCAACGTCAGTAGGGAGTTATGGTAAACCTAAAACGCAGTTCGGGTAGTGCCAACCTTGGCCATAGCGCCGAACACGGCACAATGTGCATCAAGTTCAAGATATATTTCGCTTAGTCTATGAGATTAAGTGTGAAATAGCGACTTCCACCTGCTTACTTGTTGCGATAGAATATGCACCGATGTCAAAGGCTCGGCTCTGAGCACTATGGGACTCAACTGTTGTGGTCATCAGTCCCCTAGAACTTAGAACTACTTAAACCTAACTAACCTAAGGACAGCACACAACACCCAGCCATCACGAGGCAGAGAAAATCCCTGACCCCGCCGGGAATCGAACCCGGGAACCCGGGCATGGGAAGCGAGAACGCTACCGCACGACCGCTGTCAAAGGCAGTAAGAGTCAAATTTACGGCCGGGAAATAGCTTGGAAGCGAGTACACTGCAGAGTCGAATTTTAGTTACCGCCAAGCGGCCGTAATCACCTACGTAGCCGTCTGTTTGACGTCACATTTGGTCGGCGTCGCTGATCCCTTTCGTAGCTGTAAAAAACGCCGTCGTTTATTCGTGTGACAGCTGTCGTCGCAGTTAAAGACCGGTGATCCAATTAACCCAGAGTCGTCGCTCGTGACGTACTCTGCACGAAATCCTCTTTTACATTCGAAGATTGGATTTTATCGGCGTTTTAGAGCTCGCTAATATCCAATAGCTCCTCTGGAGGACATATTGCGCAGTTGTGGTAACTTTACGACTGAGCTATGTATGTAACTTACTGTACAGATCTGACGAGTAGTGTAATGCTTATTGGTTTACTTAGAAAACTGCAGTTATTACGAACAGCGGAAATGCTGCACCACTGAAATTACTGGACCTGGAGATAGCGTTACATGCTTAAGTCTATCAGCTTTGGTTTCCTTAAGTTCTTCCGTTTATACTTTCACATTCATGTAAATTAATGTTCTTCATCCTTTTTCACATGAACACTGCAAATAGTTTCAAATACACTATCTGATCATAAGTGCACGGACACCACAATGATGTGGAATTGACCACTATATGTCACATAGGGCAGCCTGTCAGCGTAAAAGGACGCGGGGGCAATTAAGTTGTCGGTACAGAAGCAGTACAGCAGAACGGGTCGGACAGGAGAGTTTAATGACTTCAAACGTGGACAACACATTGGATCTTATCTGAGTAACAAATCCATCAGGGATATCTATACCCTTCTAAATCCATCCAATGTAAACGAAAAGAAACGACCGCAGCCAAACAAAGGCCAGGCAGACCTCATGCACTGACGGACAGCGATAGTCGAGCACTACAGAGACAGACTGCAAATCAACGGAGGGAATTACCCCTGAGGTAAAAAAAAAGTGCTACCAATAGCCCAGCTATCACAATGAATGTACGTAGAGAGTTAAAAAGAGAGTGCCGACAATTAGTAGACAGTATGCTACTACGTATGTTATTTTTGAGTGTAAGCTTATTTCAGCTTTAATGCATTAATCAGTACATATGCAAACAATCGCTTTTAACTTATTTATACTTTACAGAATATATTATTTATAAAAGTGTTTTTACATTGGATATTGTACTCACGACCTGACGTTACAAATGGACATACATTACGTGATCAAAAGTATGCGGACATACCCAAAAACATACGTTTTTCGTATTAGGTGTATTTTGCTGCCACCTACTGCCAGGTTCTCCATATCAGCGGCCTCAGTAGTCATTAGACATCGTGAGAGAGCAGAATGGGGCGCTTCACGGAACTCACGGACTTCTAACATGGTCAGATGACTGGGTGTTACTTGTGTCATACGTCTGTACGCGAGGTCTTCACACTCGTAAACATCCCTAGGTCCACTGTTTTCGATGTGATACTGAAGTGGAAGGCTCAATCTAGTTATAGTAGGGGTCAGTGAAGTGACGTGGAAAGAAGACAAGGATTTCTCGTCGGATGAGTGTAGGATAATATCAACAGCAGCAGAAAATGGTATAACGGGAGTAGCATTCGTTATGAATATGAAGCTGGGGCAGAGAGTGTGTTACTCTGAATAGTTCAGTGATAGGGTTGTTCTTATCGGAATCGACAGCAAACCAACACCGACAACGATAGTTCAGATATACATGTCGACGTCAGAAGCTGAAGATGAAGAGATAGAGAATGTGTATGAATATATTGAAATGGTAATAAAGTATGTAAAGGGGGATGAAAATCTAACAGTCGTGGGGGACTGGACTGCAGTTGTAAGGGAAGGAGTAGAAGAAAGGATGATAGGAGAATATGGGCTTGGGACAATGAATGAGAGAGGAGAAAGACTAATTGAGTTTCGTAACAAGTGTCAGCTAGTGATAGCGAATACTCTGTTCAAGAATCATAGGAGGAGGAAGTATACTTGGAAAAGGCCGGATGATACGGGAAGATTTCAGTTAGATTACATCATGGTCAGACAGAGATTCCGAAATCAGATACTGGATTGTAAGGTGTACCCAGTAGTAGATATAGACTCACGGCACAATATAGTAGTGATGAAGAATAGGCTGAACCTTACGACATTAGTCAGGAAGAATCAGTACGCAAGGAAGTGGGATACTGAAGTACTAAGGAATGATGAAGTACGGTTGAACTTCTTTAATGCTATAGATACAACTATATGTAATAGCTCAGTAGGCAGAAGAGTTGAAGAGGAATGGACATCTCTAAAAAGGGGTATCACAGCAGTTGGGAAGGAAAACATAGCTACAAAGAAGGTAACTGCGAACAAATCATGGGAAATTAGAAGAAATACTTCAACTTATCGATGAAGAGAGGAAGTACAAAAATGTTCAGTATTAGAATCAGAATTTAAAAGAGCTTTGGCCGGCCGGTGTGGCCGAGCCGTTCTAGGCGCTACAATCTGGAACCGAGCGACCGCTACAGTCGCAGGTTCGAATCCTGCCTCGGGCATGGATGTGTGTGATGTCCTTGGGTTAGTTAGGTTTAAGTAGTTCTAAGTTCTAGCGGACTGATGACCTCAGATGTTGCGTCCCACAGTGCTCAGAGCCATATGAACCAAAAGAGCTTTGTAGAACCTAAGATCAAACAAGGCGGAAGGGATACATATCATTCCATTCGAATTTCTAAAAATATTGGGGGAAGTGGCAACAAAACGACTATTCAAGTTAGTGTGTAGAACGTATGAGTCTGGCAACATACCATCTGGCTTTTGGAAAAGCTCATCCACACAATTCCGAAGACGGCAAGAGCTGACAAGTGCGGGAATTATCGCACAATCAGCTTAACAGCTCATGCATCCAAGTTGCTTACAGGAATAATATGCCGAAGAATGAAAACTAAAATTGAGGATGCTGTAGACGACGATAAAAGGAAAGGTAAAGGCACGAGAGAGATAATTCTGACGTTAATAAAGGAAGCAAGACTATAGAAAAATCAAGATACGTTCATTGGAGTTGTCAACTTGGAAAAAGCCTTCGACAATGTAAAATGGTGCAAGATGTTCGAAATTCTGATAAAAATTGGTGTAAGCTATAGGGAGAGACGGGTCATATACAATATGTACAACAGTCAAGAGGGAATAATAAGAGTGGACGACTAAGATCGGAGTGCTCGTATTAAAGAGTGTGTAAGACAAGGATGTAGCGTTTCGCTGCTACTGTTCAATCCGCACATCGAGGAAGCTTTGCTGGAAAGAAAAGAAATTCAAGGCGAAAGGATATCAAAGATACGATTCGCTGGTGACATTGCTATCTTGAGTGAAAGTGAAGAAGAATTACATGATCTGCAGGACGGAATGAAGAGGCCAATGAGTACGCAGTGTGGACTGAGAGTAAATGGAAAAAAGACGAAGAGCAATTCGAGGATAGCGAGTGCATCTTTCAACACGATCTGGCACCTGTTCATAATGCACGGCCTGTGGCGGAGTGATTACACGAAAATAACATCTCTGTAATGGACCGTCCTGCACAGAGTACTGACCTGAATCCTATTCAACACCTTTGGGATGTTTTGGAGCGCCGACTTCGTGCCAGGCCTCACCGACCGACATTGATACCTCTCCTTAGTGCAGCACAGGACCACACTATAACACCACCGCCTCCGAATTTTACTGTTGGCGCTACACACGCTCGCAGATGAAGTTCACCGGGCATTCGCCATACCCACACTTTGCCATCGGATCGCCACATTTGATATTAGTAGACTTGTCTTGGCCAGGAATGCCATTTTTGCCTCTGCTAGTCTGCTTTTGATGTCCTCCTTGCTCCGTCCGTCATTGGTTATCTTACTGCCTAGCTGGCAGAATTCCTTGACTTCATCTGCTTCGTGACCATCAATCCTGATGTTAACTATCTCGTTGTTCTCATTTCTACTACTTCTCATTACCTTCGTCTTTGTTTGATTTACTCTCAACCCATACTGTGTACTCATTAGACTGTTCATTGCGTTCAGTAGAGCACGTAATTCTTCTTCCTTGATTTTACTCCGTGACCATCAATCCTGATGTTAAGTTTCTCTCTGTTCTGATTTCGACTACTTCTCATTACCTTCGTCTTTGTTCGATTTACTCTCAGCCCATACTGTGTACTCATTAGACTGTTCATTGCGTACAGCAGATCACGTAATTCTTCTACACTTTCACTCAGGATAGCAATGTCATCAGCGAATCGTGTCACTGTTATCCTTTCACCTTGAAGTTTAATTCCACTGCAGAACCTTTCTTTCATTTCCATCATTGCTTCCTCGATGTACGTATTGAATAAGAAAATCTGAACAAATGAAGTAATCGCTACGCAATGGTTGCTATGACCTGTTGTCTCTTAGGGGGTGAGTGTTCTGCTGTTGGAGAAGTATTGCGCAGAAGACACTCATAAGCAGCCCCCTAAATCAGATACTCATTCTCATGATGCAGGACCGTATTGAGGTGTGTACGTGATGCCGAACGCTGCCGTCTCCATCGGCTGCTGAGGTCGAGATGGACACCAAAGCAGTTCCAGATGAAGTATCCAGTCGCTTACCAAGGAGTTGGTCTCCAGCATGATCTGAGGACCGTAAGCTGACAACTCAGGGCCTCTGCATCGCTGGGTCTCCCTCAGGGTGACTGCTTCCTGCTGGCGACCACCTCTAAAATGGAGTACACGTTCGATTCCAGATGCAGAACAGCCTGATCTGTCATTGTACTCTGGTACCTAAAGGACTCCATTCTCGCTGAGTATTGCCCTTTGTGAGGATATGCCTCGGACTTCGAGCACACCAAATGTTACAGTTTGTAGACATCTATCCCAATGTGGTACGCAGCGAGATCGACTTACAAGACGAGTGTCTGACATGTGGGTCACCGTTTTTTGCAGGGACCTTCTGTACTGAAAATAAAGAGACACGTGTTTCGGCTTTTCGCTGGACTCTCCTTAGTATTTGAAGAAGTCTAGGTCAAAGTTGATGACGGAAAATCGTATTTTCAGTCCTGTACATTGAAATATCTTCTAAAAACAAACATTTTTTTAATATAATATGGGATCGTAAGTTAAA
Source organism: Schistocerca serialis cubense (assembly GCF_023864345.2). Taxonomy (NCBI): domain Eukaryota; kingdom Metazoa; phylum Arthropoda; class Insecta; order Orthoptera; family Acrididae; genus Schistocerca; species Schistocerca serialis. The sequence continues at coordinate 304,752,724 of NC_064638.1, forward strand.
TAATGATCGAATTATTAACGTTCTTGTGTTTTCAAACTGTAGCATGTGTACATGTCATTCTACTGTCTAGCAGAGTGACGTCGGCAGTTAAGCCGATACCGGTACTTCCGCCGAGCGTCAAGTTTGTTAGTTTATCGGCACACCGAAGGGTCGCGCGCACCAGGACAGCTACTCCTCGGGCTTGTATGTGTCTCCGTGTATGCCGCATTGTTTGGTCATTTGCATTACTCGTGTGAGTTCGTTGGCAGCGGCCTAGGCCGCTCGTAATATCCGCCACGGCTTCCAAGTGCGTTCCAAGAAAAGTTACAGTCAGCTTTAGTTTCGCGAAATCTACGCGTCCCGTGCAGCCTTGACCTTCGGAGATTCTTGATTGGCTCTTTGGTACATTTCATGTAACATCTGATCAGGTTGGTATAGCCTATATTGAGTCCGATAACAATGCCTTTTTCGTAAAGTTTTTGGATCCACTACAAATAGAGAGGTTGCTTTTCGTCATGTTTGTCAAGTTCCCTTTGAGTATCGTGATGGTTCCGTACATATGGTGCTTCTTACTATCATAGAGCTGTTTATATCAATGTCAGAATATACAGTCTCCCGCTGGAAGTTGACGATAGTTTATTTAAGAAGGTGTGAGGAGTATACGACGCAAACGCTAGTCCACTCAACTCAGGTTGCAACATCATAAACCGAGCGAGGTGGCGCAGTGGTTAGCACACTGCACTCGTTTTCGGGAGGACGACGGTTCAAACCCGCGTCCGGGCATCCTGATTTACGGTTTCCGTGATTTTCCTAAATTGTTTCCGGCAAATGCCTGGATGGTTCCTTTGAAAGGGCACAGCCGATTTCCTTCCCCACCCTTCTCTAACCCGCTCTTTGGTCCCTCACCCAAATCAAACCAACCAGCAATATAACAACGAAATTCGTTCAGTGGAGATGGTAGTCAAATGTAACATTCCATTAGATCTGCATCTTATTCCCTCATTCATATAACATGTAGTGGGCAAGTGGGGCATGATTTCTTTGCAATGAAAGTGGCCATCTTACGCTACTGACCATTAAAACTGCTACACCAAGAAGAAATGCAAATGATAAACGGGTATTCATTGGACAAATATATTATACTAGACATGTTATTACATTTTCATGCAATTTGGGTGCATCGCTCCTAAGAAATCAGTATCCAGAACAACCACCTCTGGCCGTAATAACGGCCTTGATACGCCTGGCCACTGAGTCAAACAGAGCTTGAATGGCGTGTACAGGTACAGCTGCCCACGCGGCTTCAACACAATATCACAGTTCATCAAGAGTAGTGACTGGCGTATTGTGACGAGCCAGTTGTTCGGCCACCACTGACCAGACGTTTTCAATTGGTGAGAGATATGGAGAATGCGCTGGCCAGGACAGCAGTCGAACATTTTCTGTATCCAGATAGGACCTGCAACATGCGGTCGTGCATTATCCTGCTGAAATGTAGGGTTTCGCAGGGATCGAATGAACGGTAGAGCCACGGGTCGTAACACATCTGAAATGTAACGTCCACTGTTCAAAGTGCCGTCAATGGGAACGAGAGGTGACCGAGACGTGTAACCAATGGCACCCCATACCATCACGCCGGGTGATACGCCAGTATGGCGATGACGAATACACGCTTCCAATTTGTGTTCACCGCGATGTCGCCAAACACGGATGCGACCATCATGATGTTGTAAACAAAACCTAGAATCATCCGAAAAAATAACGTTTTGCCATTAGTGCACCCAGGTTCGTCGTTGAGTACACCAACGCAGGCGCTCCTGTCTGTGGTGCAGCGTCAAGAGCAACCGCAGCCATGGTCTCCGAGCTGATAGTCCGTGCTGCTGCAAACGTCGTCGAACTGTTCGTGCAGATGGTTGTTGTCTTGCAAACGTCCCCATCTATTGACTCAGAAATCGTGACATGGCTGCACGATCCGTTACAGCCATCGGATAAGATGCCTGTCATCTCGACTGCGAGTGATACGAGGCCGTTGGGATCCAGCACGGCGTTCCGTATTACCCTCCTGAACCCACCGATTCCACATTCTGCTAACAGTCATTGGATCTCGACCAACACGAGCAGCAATGTCACGATACGATGAACCGCAATCGCGATAGGCTACAATCCGACCTTTATCAAAGTCAGAAACGAGATGGTACGCATTTCTCCTCCTTACACGAGGCATAACAACAACGTTTCACCAGGCAACGGCGTTCAACTGCTGTTGGTGTATGAGAAATTGGTTGGAAACTTTCCTCATGTCAGCACGTTGTAGGTGTTGCCACCGGCGCCAACCTTGTGTGAATGCTCTGAAAAGCTAATCATTTGCATATCACAGCATCTTCTTCCTGTCGGTTAAATTTCGCGTCTGTAGCACTTCATCTTCGTGGTGTAGCAATTTAATGGCCAATAGCGTAGATCTAATGGCCCTCGGCGGGTAATTGTATTGAAATATTCATTTGAACGCTGTCGAAAATTGACGTAAGCTGATCTCGCTCTTACTGGTAGCGAAGTCGGTGTCACGTCTTCCCGGGTGCAACGGAACAACAGAGGGACGTGGAGCTTACTGCTCCCGACTTTCCGCCCTGATTCTTGCAGCAGGGTTCTGAAATTGCTGCTACAAAGCCAGTAGTGCTTGCAGTGTGACACAGACACGTCGTACGCAGGATGGTGAGGAATAGGATACGCCCACCCCCCACCCAACGCTCCCCGAAGCAAGCTTGTCGGTTGTTATACCTTGTAATGCTGAGCCTCGCATTCCTGATTGGGTCGATAGCTTGAAAACAGCCGATGAGGCCTCCAGCATTCCTCCCGCAGTTGAGGTAACTCTTCTGGAACAGCTGCAGGGCTCAGAGTCGTTGAGCCTTCTGATGCTCCACCGACCCAACAGCAGCAAACTGAGACTTCCCTAAACTTACCTGGTGCCTTGATGTCACCCATTCAGGTTGCGTCGTAACCATGAACTGTTGCTACTACAGTGGAGGCGATTGGTGGCCATGAAATCCTACCTGTTGACCCAGATGTTGTGATGCCTGACCCTTCTGTCATGTGTAGATTTTAATTTCAAGGATCCCATCCTACAGAGTGTGTCAAACTCTAATTATAAGCTGTTTAGGTATTATAAAAAAATAGTATAACTAAATAAATGTTTAAAAACAGAAGTTTGTGAAGCACAAAAGATATATTGCATGCTCTATATCAATTCTATGCTGGCCTGTATGGGGTATCCCTTTCCATCGACACGTCATCCGAACTATTTGTTCGTGCTCTGGATGTAGACTTACATCTGCTCGCAATGCTGCGTTTTTAGAAGCTCTTCAATGTGACTATGTCTATGATCTTACTGTCAGAACATCTTCTCGTAAGTCGTCGGAAATGGATCGTCTGACTGAGCTTTATATGTGTGTTTGGAGTTTGTTGGGTAATGCTTTTACACTGCTTTTGAACGAAGCGTTGAGAGGAAGGTTTCTGCCCGATTTGTTTAAAAGTAGCACAGTTGCATTAATTCATAAAACTTCTGCTCAGGAAGCAAGTGATAAATCACGTCCGATTGCCATATTAAATTTTTATTTTAAGACTGTAACGAGGGCGCTGAACAGCCGGTTGCCTGCGTTGCTAGGGAAAGCTGTCGCTGACCATCAAAGCTGTATTCCTGGTAGTGCTATTCTGGCTGCGGTAGCTCAATGTCGTGATGTCATATCGGTGGCTGCTGTTACTTCTCTTCCTCGTGCTCTGCTATTTTTGGATTTTGACAGGGCGTTCCACCAGGTCAGCAATGGCTTCCTGTTGCAGGTACTGGAAGTCGCTGGGTTCACCGTCGACAGGCGCAGATCTTGTATAATTTGTTTGTCGGTGTCCAAGATTTGGTGGCTGTCAATGACCAAATGACACCACCGATTACCATACGTAGTGGTTTTCGTGTTTAATGTCGTTCGTTGTTCTGTCACTTGAGCCGTTTCTTCAAAGGATCGTCGCTCAGTTACAAGGATGGACAGAAGTGACCAGACGACCTCGGTGCGCGCGTACTCCGTCCTTACGCAGAGATTCCATTGCTCCAGGCTAGGTCGGATGTCTTTTGCCTTTTACCTGGTGTCCGCATCAATGAAGGCAAACTATGATTGAAGAAGTTACGTTGCTTTGATAATGCTGTCACTTCGTGGGCGGCGGTGGGCGAGACACATAAAACTTTGGAAGTTATAATTGACCGTTTTCTACTCCAAATGGCTACATTTAATTGTAAGTCGGTTACGGGGAAGGAGCAACCCTGGAATGGGAACGGTGTACCCTTAATCTGCTTCAGACAGTTCGAATCTACGGCTTATGCATATTAATTCAGTCAGATCCTTCCACTTCTCGCGATGATAGCTAGGAAACTAATACAGCTCTCTAGCCGTTTTTTTTATGGAAGTATCACATTTTTCGATTTATTACGATGTGCCTGGGAGTCCTCTCGGGAATTTGGGACTTTCCAATGTTCAAAGGAAGACGTCTGTATTGTTTCTCCGGTGTACCGTGCAATCACTCAAGCAACTCACACTCACGTCTAGGTTATTTTACTGTGTGCGGTAGGGTAGTCTTGATACACCTTTCGACGATGGTCGAGTGAATTTCCAGTTAAAAGATGTCCCTGAATTTTATTGCTGTTCATTATTTGGGGGCTGATATTCTGCAGAGGCAGCAGCTCAGTACCACATTTTTGCTAATGCGCGGGAGAGGGATTGACTGTACGGGTGTCACCGAAAACTTCTTGGATGACGGTATGGTTTCATCTCAGCCTTCCTGTTCCACCAATGGCAGTGGCGTTCTCGTGACATCAAGTGGTACACAATCCGTTATCCACCAATGAGAGTACAGATCGTATTGGACTTGATGTCATGTATCAGCGCAGTCACCGTCCCACCATAGACAAGCTGCAACGCAGAATTACCTGTCACGGCCACGAAGCGAACTGGTATTTTCTTAAAAAGACAACTGGCGTTTCTGACTCTATCCGTTGAGATCACCTTTCCAGCTGATATCCTATTGCGGCCAGACTCATCCTACTTTCCGAGAGCAAAGTCAAATAACACTGCATTTTTAGGCCACTGTGTTCATTACTGTGAAGATGGAGGGGCGATAGGGACCCTCCAGCCTTCAACCAATGTCTGGCCACTGCATATTGGAAGCGTTTGCTCCTGTCACCGTGTCACCGTCGGCACTTGTAGTGTCTGCGCAGTGACCGTACTAATATGTGCGCAAACGTAGCTTACCACACAGCACGCAAATTGACAAAACATCTGAATTGTCTTCTCAAGCCCAGGATATTAAACAGACATTATAAATAAATATGAACCGATTTTTATACCTACTTATATCGATGGGTTTCCTTCCTAAACTCTTAGCATTCGAGTAAGCCATGTGGTTTATTTTTGCTTTTCTTTCTGACGCGCCCACTCATGACAAGGCTGACTTTTGTATAAATAGCAGCCCTTTTTATAGGACACACAACATCAGCCAAAAATTCTTTTTGTTTCAACTATTTAATAGATCTATAATTACCTCAGAGACGACCGAACGCTCTTTACTCCGACAATATCTCTTCTGTGTATTGTGCACATTTCCTCTCAATGTAGTACTCTTATTTGTCACGCTCGCAGTTCGAGAGGGTGATCCGAGCAGCAGATTTCGTAGCAGTTTCTTGCATGAGGATCGGTAGCAAAAGTTAATTGTAGGGAAGTTAGCTATGGACTTCAAGAAAGAAGGAGAAGGCTACGTAGAGGCGTGCTGAGTTCGAGTCTGCGGCGACCGGCAGCAGTAGAGACCTCGACGACGGCACAGCAGCAGCGGCGGACACGGTAAAGCGGGCCACCCGCGGCGACTTAGGAGTTCGTTATCATCGGCACTTCGGGCACCAGCAGCACAGCAGAAACAGTCGGCGTGACCGACAAGTTAACAATTTACGCCGATAGCGTTAAAACGTGTGATTCAGTGATAGAACTAACAAAGATTAAGCAGTCATCCAGAATATGTGGTTCATACAATGTTAGTGGACTAGTTAGTCCAAAATCTGAACGTGGTGATGTTGATGGACACGATACTGGTGGGGCACATAGTCTGAAATCAAAGGAAGGAGATGTAAGTGCGAGTAATTCAATGGTGTGTTTAAGGAAAATTCTGACAAACTTGAGATCCAAAATGGGGGTGTTGGGTACAATGATAGGTTCAATGAAGACAGAGATAGCTTCAGTAGAGCAAGTGAAGCAGAAAGTGTAAAAGTTGAGGTGAAGAAAAATCTGAAACAGAATGGAGGATCGATTTAAAATTAGAAGCTACGAGGGTTGACTGAAAAATAATCCTTCCACCTTCGTAACTCTTTAACAGTTGGCAGCATTGGCATGCGGCAGGTAAGGGCTTGTTCCGTAGCCTCTTCTCCACAGCTCCAGTTGGCGGGAAGCCTTAGCATTCAAAGGTTGTCCTGCTACATTGTTAAGTATGGAACCCTGCGCAGACGGTCGGTCAATGCGATTTAAGCAACGTGCAATCATTGACTTCTTTACAGTAGAAAATGTCACCCCAAAGGAGATTCAAAAAATGGTTCAAATGGCTCTGAGCACTACGGGACTTAACATCTGAGGTCATCAGTCCCCTAAAACTTAGAACTACTTGAACCTAACTAACCTAAGGACATCACACACATCCATGCCCGAGGCAGGATTCGAACCTGAAACAGTAGCAGTCGCGCGGTTCCGGACTGAAGAAAGGAGATTCATCAGAGAATGAAAGCAGTTTATGGTGACTGTGTTGATGTGAGTACTGTGCGTCGTTGGGTGAGTAAGTGTAAAGATGTTGAGGCGGGAATATTTGACCTGTGTGGCAAACAAAGAGTTGGAATTCCTGTGACAGCAACCACCCAGTTTCACAAGGAAAATGCTGACAGATTTATTCAGAACGATCGTCGTATCATTCAAAGAGAAACTGCAAGCACAATTGGCATTTCACAAGAACGTGTGGGTCACATTATTGCTTTGCTTGGCCACACACTTCACGTCCCACCACAGCAGAACTTCAGAGACTGAATCTCATCACCATACGGCATCCTCCATACAAGCCACATTTAGCACCGTCTGACTTCCATCTGCTTCCGATAATAAAAGACGATGTGCGGGGACATCATTATGCTTCTGATGAAGACGTTGAGAGAACTGTGAGACTGTGGTTGCGGAAACAGAATGTCGACTTCTTCCTTGACGGCTTCACAAAACTTGCTCTTCGTTGACAGAAATGTATCCAACTGGCTGGTGATTATGTGGAAAAGTGAATATTGTTAATTAAAAATCACACGCTAAGAATTATTTCTGCGTTTGATTTATTAGAATTTTCCCATCCAAACCCAGTTAACGAAGGTGGAGGCATTACTTTTCATTCAACCCTCTTATAAGAGAAGATGTAGGCAAAATTTCTGAGAAGGTTGGCTTGGTTAGCACCAGAGCCTACACGGTGTAGAAAGATTTCGGGGACAAGTTGAACTGGGTGGCGCTGAAAGTTTGTGTGCAGCCGCAAAATGCGCTTGACGACGTGACCAACAAGTCTGTTAACAATCTGTCAGGCAAACTGAACGTTAAAAGGAGGTGTTTAAAGTAGAGAACATTTTAATCAAGATTAAACACAGAAGCTTTGCAGCATGAACAGCAGTTTAAGGTCATGAGGATAGAATTAGATTATTTAGCAGCGAACAGCCTACTACTGTGATAGGTGTTCCATGGTTTAGTTCAGGAACGACGAAGTCTTACACAAATGATGGAAATTATCATCCACTTGACTTTCTTGCTATGTCAGTTTTGTCTGAGGAATGTCGGGAGAGGCAAAGATTAAGTTCGCTAAAAGGCATCTCTAGGGCAACGCACAATCGTAGGCAATTTGTTGAGTGCTTCATTTACTACCTATGAAGTGTTTGAGAATTGTTTATTGAACAAATTCTGGAGTGGAGCGAAGCAAACGCGACTTCAGAATAAGTTCCCAAACGCACCGAGTTACAGAGACAGAGTGGATCGATGTGAGATTCTTGTGTGCGTGATCCACCTAAGTTGACGCATATAAATCGTCCTTTTGAACTGTTCACGGAGATTACGACGCTCAATAGACGACTACCGGAATTTTTGCTATGGGACCTTGTCCGCCGTCCAACAAATTCAATTGATGAGTTTTTAGATTTTACTGAGGAACTTAAACAGGCTTTGAAATTCAAGTCACAGAGTTGGAACAGTAGACAGGGAAATGGGCACAAAAACGGGAATTATAATAATCACCGAAACAGGTCTCATTGTAACAATAATTTGCAAAGGAGAAATGGAAACGAGAACATTCATAACGAAAACCAAAATCGGGAACGAAGATTTGAGGGACAGGAGGCTCACGGAATTCGGCGCCAGGATACGTGGTCGGGAAATTATAAATCGCCGCATTGGTCCGGAGATGGCGAAATAAACCGGCGTTGAGAAGGACTCGTTATTTTTAAAAACTCTGTGGGTGTCGAAAATTCAGCAAAGAATCCAAAACATTGGAGATGGAGATTATAACAAGTAAGAATAAAATGGGGAATAATTTTAAGTACTGTAGCCGTAACGAGGGCGCAAGAGAGGCTGCAAAATTTGATAATGAACATTTTGGGATGAAAATTTATTTTCTGAAAGGGAACAGGATCATGGAACGAATGTACGTTTGTTGAAAGATTCTGTGAACAGAAGAGAGGCTGAGGTGGATCTGAATTTGTTGGAGGTGGAATGCATGACGAATTCTAAAGAGAACAATTATATCAGTATAGGCGAAAGTGATGTAGATGATTTTTGTATCGCAAGAAAGCAGATGAAGCTATCTATGAAGACGGCGAAGCTGTAGTCTCGTCAGCTGGAGACTACTTATTACCTAACGGTGAATGTGTGTGATTTATTGTTAAAGGGAGGTAGAGGTGATTCTTTACATTCTGAAGTTGCGAAGATAAAGCTACTGACTTTGATATGTCGGAGGAAGGAATTTGAGCTTTTATTTCTGTTGATGGAAGTGAACCAGAAACCATGAATTTTGAATGGGTGTGGAAGGGTGAATGTGAAAGCAAAGTGTTATGTGGTTAATTAGACTCCAAGGTATCTGAGGAATCTGATAGGGAAAAAAAATGTAAAGGAGAAATGTTTAGATTTGTGTTTGGCGGAATTTATGTGTACTGCGAATTCTAATGTGGAACGCTGTGGTAGGAGGAATTTACATGGTGTATTGGCGGAGGTTGTCGGAGCTATTGACGGATGAAATGGATGTTTTAAGTACCGAATATTATGAGTTATCGGCGGATGTTAACAGAGCTAATTGTGAAAAAGTTTCTAGTGACGTGGCAGTATTCAGCTAGAACCTGTTTAAGAGAAACGAAGTTTTGTGTCATTATTTGTGATAATGTTGCAGCTACTGATATCGTTACTTCAGAGGAAGGGAGAATTATATTTGACGCTTACGAGATCGATGAAATGAAGGATTTCGAGAGTGATTTAAATTGTATAGATGAGTCGGAGGTAAATCAGAAAAATCTCGGAATGCATAATGACAATTAATGTTGTTCTGAAATAGTAGTGTGCTCGATAAACATGGAAGAAAATGAAAGGGATGCTGAAAATGATCTCTCGAAGGAGCAATTTTTATAGAAGGAAGAATTCATGAACGTACAACCTATATTAGAAATCGAGGTGGGTGATGAAAAAAAGGGCACTTTTAGATTACGGAAGTAAAGTGTCGGCCGTATCAGAGCAATTTATAAATAGAGATAAGAATAAGAACTTTCTAATTTTTCCGTTCAGCAGTGTTAAGATTAAGACTGCAATTGGTGGACCAAGTAAATACATGAAACATGAAATACAGATAGGTTTTAAGTGTAGTGATTACTGTTGCAGTATGAGATGTTTTATACTGAATGGTTTAGTTAAAGATGTCGTACTGGATACGGATTTCCTGTGTAAATACAAAACTTCTTTAAATTGTGTTGAGGAATGCCTTGAATTTGAACTGGAGGGTAAGAGAAGGAAAAAAATTTCAAAAAACTATTACCTGGAGACCAACGTATTACTCATAGAGTAATTAGTGAATGTTGGGACAATAATTGTAATTCTATGTACGACCGAATAAAAGGAACTACTGAAGCGGTTGAAGAGATTTAGAACGCGGAAGGGGACGATTTGTATTATTTTTGAATCGGTGTGAGGATATTTTCTCAGGTAAGCATGATAAGGGGGTGGAGTTTGAATATTTAGTTAAGTTGAGACCACATGAGACTATCAAATCAAAACCATAAGTGACTGCGCCGGCCGATGTGGCCGAGCGGTTCTAGGCGCTTCAGTCCGGAACCGCGCTGCTGCTACGGTCGCAGGTTCGAATCCTGCCTCGGGCACGGATGCAATTAGGTTACTTAGGTTTAAGTAGTTCTAAGTTCTAGGGGACTGATGACCACAGATGATAAGTCCCATAGTGCTCAGAGCCATTTGAACCATTTTTTTGAATGAGCAAACCTATCTAAGTGGACGATATTTTGATTTCCACGGCATCTTGGCGCGAACACTGGGAGCTGTTGGAGGAAGCTCTCTTAGCCTTAAGAAAAGATTTAAAACCGGTACGATAGTTCAGAAGCTTCGTTAATTCTGCGATCATTTATGTATATTGTGTATTTAACAGTGTGCGTTTCTCGATCTACTATAGTACCAGTGCCTCCTACTACCCCAATATGTGACCTTTTTCCTAATCATGATTACATGTGTGAGTGCAAATAAAAATTCAGTACAAATAGTAAGTAAGTAGCTCATATACGTACTAGTAGAAATAGCAACCACCATCGTTTGAAAGTGACGCTTCTGTGCTAATAAATGTGCTTTCATAATTACATGTTTGGAAAGAGATGTCTGTTAGTTAACAAGAATCGGCGAGTCAAGGAGAAACAGGTTCGTAAGTCGCACATACTGGGAGTCCCAGGAGGGATTGTCAGCATTCAGAAACATGGCAGGAACGATCATTCGAAGCGAAAGATTCTAGTAAACACAGGCTGTAAAATGCATACCTTAAGAGCTGAGAGCGCTTCTTCGCCTTAGATACTGTGAAATAAATATCTTCTTCTGCAAGCTCTTTGTTTTCCACATTTTGAGAGCTGATAGCATGGACAAAACCAAGAGAAAAAGTCCAATAAATATGGGCTGCAAGGTGCGTATCTGAAGAGCTATTAAGTGTTGTTCATTTCCGCTAAAGTGAAATACATCTCTTCTACTGAACGAGTGCTCATAGATCTTAGAGTATACATTTTAGATCCCATGTTCAGTAGACACTTTTGTGTCCCGTCATATCCCTGAATATTCACCATTCGTCCTGGGACGCCGTGTATAATTTTGAGTTGCAACAACAGCAGATTTTAAACAGAAAATTTTTCTTAACTAATTCTGTTTGAGATATAATAGTGACCCGCAAATGGAATGAGCAACCGTAGAGCTTATCTGACGCTTTACAAACCCACATGAAATATTATGAAAAGCGCATTCGTAAATTCCTCTTCCGCAGATTACCATATCCGTAATATCCAGAGCACATCATCCAATCGATTTGTGTTGAGAAAGCTGTGCGTATATAAAACGCTGAAATAATCTGCTTTTCATTACAGCTAAAATTTAGGTTACCTTTTTGTTTATGAATGAACAGAACACTATTTATAATTCCAAGCATGTCGTTCTTTGCTTCTTGTCTCCAACGCAATGGTTATGCGAGAAGTATTGCGAATAATAACGTATATGTGGATAAAATTCCTACGTGTTATTGCAGATGCGAATGGCTGTCGCAGCCAACTCTGGTGGAAAGGATTACCATCAAGGGCCAGTATTGTTAGGACCAGCTAACTGCCAAGTGCCTGGGAGCAGCACATATTCCACTGCCCACACACAACAGACGCTCGATAAACCTCGCGCACACACCGCGCCAGATGCGTACCAACTTAAGGTTGTTGCATTACACTTAACGTACAGTTCATTATTAGACTGATAACTGACTTGGAACATGTCAAGAAATATCAGTGCATTCATGAAGGAGGTGCTTAAAAGAGAAATGGAATTCAAATTTCGAGAGGCACAAAATAATGTGTTAAAATAGGTGCCGGAAAGCAATTACCACGAAAACAATTCGCTAACAAACCTACTGTACGTACAAAGCAAACGTCCTCAGAAGCGATCGTATCCTCACAGTACCGAATTTATAAGAGTTTCCAGAGATGCTGCCAAATATCAGTACATTTACATCAATAAACATACTCCGCAAGCCACTGGAAGGGGCATCGCTTAGGATACGTGGTACTACAGCTAGACGTTCGCTTCCGTGTTCCGCTCGCAAATGGACCGAGGGGAAAGCGGCTGTCCACATGCTTCCATTCGATCTCTCGTTTGTCTTATCTTGTCTTCGCGGCCATTACGTGAGACGCGCGCTGGCTGGAGTAGAACCGTTCCGCACTCTGCTACAAGAACCGATTCTCTAAACATTCTAAATTGTGTTTCGCGAAAACAATCTCTTCATCCCTCTAGGGATTCTCATTTGAGTTCACAGAGAGTTTCCGCGATTCTCGCGCTTTGATCGCATCTACCGGTAACAAATCTAGCAGCCTGACTCTGAATTGCTTCAAGCTCTTCTTTTAATCCGACCTGGTTGGGATCCCAGAAACTCGGGCAGCTACCCAGTCCCAGTATTCTCCCAGTAAGGTGAAGTAGACCATTGGCGTTCCCTACAACCATACTTACATACTCGTTCCATTTCATAATACTTTGCAACGTAACGTCTACATATTTAATAGATGTGAATGTATTAGGCAGCTCATCAATACCGTATTCGAACATTAAACACTCTTTTTAATTTATCTGCATTGACTTAGAATACATGGAATGATGTTCATTACCATTTTACTAAACGTTATTTTTAGACATTTTCTTACGTGATATTTTAAAATATGATGAGTGTACTTCTATGCACGACATAATAATTCTATTACGTATTGCCACGCGGGATAAGCCGAGCGGTTTAAGGCGCTGCAGTCATGGACTGTGCGGTTGGTCCCGGTGGAGGTTCGGGTCCTCCCTCGGGCATGGGTGTGTGTGTTTGTCCTTAGGATAATTTAGGTTAAGTAGTGCTTAAGCTTAGGGACTGATGACCTTCGCAATTAAGTCCCATAAGATTTCACACCCATTTGAACATTAATTATTGAAAGGGGTATAGCAAATGATAGCAATTTTTTATGGTGTAACGTAGCAAACAGGCGAAATTCGCTTCCGGGGAGGGGGAGGGGGGGGGGTGGAATGGCCTCAAATATTATTTTCGTCTTCTTTAAATTCTGCTGTTTACAAAAAAGTTTGCAAATCCAGCTGAACAAGCAAATTCAATTTTAGATACTTTCGTGGCACTTCTGTCCTTGTTATACGGCTAAATCCCCTGTATTTCTTCTTATAGGGACACTTGAAGGAGCGCGTGTACTCATCTCTGCCGACGAATCTGGAAGAATTGGTAGCGCGTGTTCATGGTGCTCTTGTTACTATGGACGCAGCTTTGCTGCGAAGGGTTTAGAGCTACATGTTCTGGCGGGTTGCGCAATGTTTGGAGGTCGCTTTGAGTATGTGTTTTGCTGAGGACAACGTATTCTGTTGTGTTGGTCATGCGGTCTTTAATATGGACATTATTACTGTCAGTGGTTGCTAATATTTGACATCTGAGAGTTCATCTTACATATAATACAAATGACAAGTAGATGTTGTGTTATTGTACTGTGCTATCGTCTTTGGAATCTCGTAACTGACATTGCTTTTGTAGTTTTGTTGCTATGTTCAGGGCAAATTTAGGATACATGTTACCTAAGAAACGGTGTAATTACAGTATCAAATGTCAGAATGAAAGTAACTAATAAAACAAGTACGTCCCAACCCACGATCGAACCCTCGGCCTCTTGCATGCCTACTCAAAACTATATCCAATGCAGCAACTCTACCCCACGACTAATAGGTGCTAACAGAGGTAGTTGCCATACATGTGGTTACAGTGTTTGCCAGATTGCCACTCTTTAGCGTCCCTTATCTTCTGGATGTACTTGCCGGATGAAATTTTGTGAGGGACATTTTTTTACCGCTGGCATGTGAGGCTTCGCAACGCGAATTTCGCTTCACCCTGTATATGGGACAAAAAATGTTAAGGAAGCTGTAGAAAAAAAATCATAGTTTTTGAAATAACAACTTGGAAAGCGAGTGAGAATTATTCAGTTTCCAGAAGTAATGAAGTGACAGTCTGCTTTCGGCCGGTGAGCGGCGAGGACGTCTAGTTTACGTCCCTTCCACAGAGTCGCGAGCGCACGTAGTTTGTTTACTTCCACGCCGCAGCTAGTACTCGCGTCCGTTGACATTGAGCCGCTATGGCCCATTCATACAGAAAAGCTCCCATCAAGATCAGCTTCCAGCCCGACTACGCACGACCACGAGCCTTTGAAATCGAATGATTCATCCGTGACGAAGTTCAAATACCAACACAGCACATCATCGGTATCCACCTATCCATCACAAGAAGCGTCTTTTACGTCAAGATGGTCGATGACGAGCTACGTCACGGAGTTGTGAACAGATGTGCGAACACTCTCAAGTTCAAACACTCCGATGGTCACGTCGGGGAGGTTACCGTTAACCATGCTGGACAAGGATTACGCACAGTAAGAGTCTTCGAACTCCCGTTCGAAGTGCCACCGGACGTAGTTACCTCAGCATTCCGCCCTTATGGAACGGTAATTAGCCACGTGGTCGAAAAATAGAACACCTTCGAGACATACCAGGTCTTCAACGGCGTCTGACAAGTCAAAATTGAATTAAAGAAACATGTGCCATCTTACTTAGTCATAGGTGGCTGTCGAGCAATCGTAATGTACGATGGACAACCCCGTACTTGTTCTGGTTGCGGCCAGGAGGGTCATGTACGTTCGGCGTGTATTCAACGTCGGACTACACAAGTTCCATTAGATGACACGACAACACCTGCTACGCTCACGGCTCTCCTCCCCCTCAATTACGCAGGAGTGACACGATCGACCGTCATGACAGACGAAAATCCACTTGGAAGACAAGAAGCGTTAGAATGCACACCTGTCGCCAGTCCTGGATTGACCAACAACATTACGGTGTCCGCAGAGATTGAAGAAAGCCGCCCATCGACCTCACATGAAGATTCGGACGAGAGAATGGAACTCGACGCTACGGTTCTACCGACCTCTGCTTTTCTCCCTGAGGGAGATGCGACACGGGAACCACAAACTCTTTCTGACATAGAAACCCACGTCCGTAAACAAAGGTCAACGAGAAACCATAAAAAGCGTCGTCGCACACCCTCACACGATTGCCTCCAGCGTGCGTCTTCTCCAGTTGACGACCGGACGGCCGACGAGACGAGGAAAATGGATGACAGAGGATCGCCCTCACCTGTCACTTTGCCTGATTTCGACAAACCCGATTCCGCTTTCTCGGGCAAACAGATCACAAGCACAGCGCCCGCCGTTGGTACACAACCAGAAACAACTCCGAATTCACCCTTAGTCACTCAGCCCACAAGTGTTCTAACGCAGCCACCTTTAACTTAAGGATCTTGGGCGGATAACACTGAAGACGATTCTACGCCCACTGTGGTGGATGAGGAGAGGGGTCTCTCCTCCCACACCTCGGCCCCTCCCGAGTAACAACAGATGACGGCGCGGACGCGGCCTGCAGATTACAGGCCCCCACCGCAGGAGACGATCTACAGACCTATCGCTTAACGACCATCAACATTGACACCATTCGGACACGTACGAAGTTGTCGCTGCTCCAAGACATGCTCAATGCAGCAGACGTTGACATCGTCTTTCTCCAAGAAGTCTTCGTCGCCGATTTCCCGGGTATGTATGGTTATACGGCTCATGTGTCCCACGCCTCACCAACTAACAGTGTAGTCGCAGTTCTTCTCAGAGAGGGCCTCGAGGCGGACGAAGTCCGATATCTCCCCGACGCAACAGGAATGGCTGTAACGGTGCTAGGCGTCCAATTTATCAATGTGTGCGCACCTTCCGGAACGAATCGCCGTCGCGACCGATCGCTCTTCTTCGCAAAAGGAGTAGCACCGCTTTTCCAGGGCAGGCACGAAGATTTGATATCAGGGGGCGATTTAAATAGCACCCAAGCACCTAAAGATCAGCTGCCAGGCCATTTACCGTGCCCCGAACTTGGGACACTCATCAGCGATTTCCAGCTGGTAGATACATGGGAATATGTCCGAGGAAATCAACCGGGATACACCCATTTCAAGAGTCACTCGTCAAGTCGCATCGATAGGATTTACATCTCCCGTTCTCTCGCGGCAACGGTGAGTGACGCGGAGGTGTGGCCAGTAGCCTTTTCTGATCACGAGGCCTATATACGTGCCGCCAGCCTTCGTCGCCAACGGGTGTGGTGCAGCCGACAATCCTGGAAATTAAACCTTGCTCATCTCGCTTCTCCGGATTGTCGACGAGCCATCGAAGACACGTGGTGTTTTTTGCGTCCGCCGCCTCCCGACGTATCCAACATCGATTAGTTGGTGATTAAACTGCGCCAAGCCGGCCCTACGGAGAACCTTTATTACGTATGGTCGTGAGACTGCTGCTTGGAGGCGGCAGACCCTCGATTTTTATTTCTCCGTCCTTCGCGAATGCGCCTCCTTGCCACCTACACCGGAACGACAGATGACAGTGCAGCGTGCGAAGGCACAGATCGTAGCCCATATGCGCGACACCTCAAAGGGACGATCGTCCGAGCACGAACACAAGACAGACACGTAACGGAACGACCCACCATGTACCACGTCATTCGAGAACGTACACTGCGAAGACAGGCGCTGATACATGAAATCGCCACTGAGGACGGGCGTCACCGCACCACACAACGCGATTTTGGTGCAGCCTTCTTCGACCATTACGCACGACTTTATTCTGCTCAATATTCCGACCGGACGATGGTGACAGGAGTCTCACAATTGGTTCATGGCATTGCCCCACAGGATTTACAAACTGAATTATTGAAAGACATTATCGACGCAATAGGTAAGGCAGCGGCGAATAAGTCTCCTGGCCCCGACGGGCTCCCTGTGGAGTTTTATAGAATTTTCCAGTATTTAGTGGCTCCCAAGTCGACAGACATCTGTCGGGAGCTTATGTCCCCCGCCGCGCCGCGCCGCTCCCCACGATCTTTGTAGAAGGAATAATTATACCGGTTCACAAGCCTAAAGGTGGGGCTCAAATACAAGATTACCGCCGGCTAACACTCGTATACTGCGACATGAAGATATTCACGAGACTATCAGCAAACCGTCTACGACCGACCCTACCTTACGTCATCTCACCAGATGAGACTTCCCTAGGGGGTATCAACAACATCCACACAGCACTTTGTTGAAACCGTGACGTACTAGCCAGGGCACGCCGCATCCCGGGAGCGCTGCAGATCACGCGTATCTAACGTCCGTTCTCCAACACATGCAGTACCCACAGCAATTCATAGACGTCGCGATGCGCCTCCTCCGAGGGGCGACTTCCAAAGTGCTCGTTAACGGGCGTCTCTCGCAGTCCCGATTTTCCGATCCGTCAAGGCTTCCCCTTGTCGACGTTACTCTATGCTCTGGCACTGGAACCGCTTCTCTGTGGCCTCCAACAACGCCTCACCCGTCTCACGTGACGTCACATTTTACTGTACAGCATATGTAGAGGACCTGGTTCTCGTGTTCCTCAATCGCGACGATGTAATCAGCGCACTAAAATGGATTACCACGCGCGGTGTGGCTTCTGGCAGCTGTCTTAACGTCACCAAGTCGGTCGCCATGGCCGTAGGAGACGGTTTGACCACAGCGTGTGTCGACCCCCTACAGTTTCGTGGAACTATCAAATGTCTCGGAATATCTACATCTACAAACATACTCCGCAATCCACCATACGGTGCTTGGCGGAGGGTACCTCGTACCACAACTAGCATCTTCTCTCCCTGTTCCACTCCCAAACAGAACGCGAGAAAAATGACTGCCTATATGCCTCTGTACGAGCCCTAATCTCTCTTATCTTATCTTTGTGGTCTTTTCGCAAAATGAAAGTTGTCGGCAGTAAAATTGTACTGCAGTCAACCTCAAATGCTGGTTCTCAAAAATTTCCTCAGTAGCGATTCACGAAAAGAACGCCTCCTTTCCTCTAGAGACTCCCACCCGAGTTCCTGAAGCATTTCCGTAACACTCGCGTGATGATCAAACCCACCAGTAACAAATCTAGCAGCCCGCCTCTGAATTGCTTATACACTCCTGGAAATGGAAAAAAGAACACATTGACACCGGTGTGTCAGACCCACCATACTTGCTCCGGACACTGCGAGAGGGCTGTACAAGCAATGATCACACGCACGGCACAGCGGACACACCAGGAACCGCGGTGTTGGCCGTCGAATGGCGCTAGCTGCGCAGCATTTGTGCACCGCCGCCGTCAGTGTCAGCCAGTTTGCCGTGGCATACGGAGCTCCATCGCAGTCTTTAACACTGGTAGCATGCCGCGACAGCGTGGACGTGAACCGTATGTGCAGTTGACGGACTTTGAGCGAGGGCGTATAGTGGGCATGTGGGAGGCCGGGTGGACGTACCGCCGAATTGCTTAACACGTGGGGCGTGAGGTCTCCACAGTACATCGATGTTGTCGCCAGTGGTCGGCGGAAGGTGCACGTGCCCGTCGACCTGGGACCGGACCGCAGCGACGCACGGATGCACGCCAAGACCGTAGGATCCTACGCAGTGCCGTAGGGGACCGCACCGCAACTTCCCAGCAAATTAGGGACACTGTTGCTCCTGGGATATCGGCGAGGACCATTCGCAACCGTCTCCATGAAGCTGGGCTACGGTCCCGCACACCGTTAGGCCGTCTTCCGCTCACGCCCCAACATCGTGCAGCCCGCCTCCAGTGGTGTCGCGACAGGCGTGAATGGAGGGACGAATGGAGACGTGTCGTCTTCAGCGATGAGAGTCGCTTCTGCCTTGGTGCCAATGATGGTCGTATGCGTGTTTGGCGCCGTGCAGGTGAGCGCCACAATCAGGACTGCATACGACCGAGGCACACAGGGCCAACACCCGGCATCATGGTGTGGGGAGCGATCTCCTACACTGGCCGTACACCACTGGTGATCGTCGAGGGGACACTGAATAGTGCACGGTACATCCAAACCGTCATCGAACCCATCGTTCTACCATTCCTAGACCGGCAAGGTAACTTGCTGTTCCAACAGGCCAATGCACGTCCGCATGTATCCCGTGCCACCCAACGTGCTCTAGAAGGTGTAAGTCAACTACCCTGGCCAGCAAGATCTCCGGATCTGTCCCCCATTGAGCATGTTTGGGACTGGATGAAGCGTCGTCTCACGCGGTCTGCACGTCCAGCACGAACGCTGGTCTAACTGAGGCGCCAGGTGGAAATGGCATGGCAAGCCGTTCCACAGGACTACATCCAGCATCTCTACGATCGTTTCCACGGGAGAATAGCAGCCTTCATTGCTGCGAAAGGTGGATATACACTGTACTAGTGCCGACATTGTGCATGCTCTGTTGCCTATGTCTATGTGCCTGTGGTTCTGTCAGTGTGATCATGTGATGTATCTGACCCCAGGAATGTGTCAATAAAGTTTCCCCTTCCTGGGACAATGAATTCACGGTGTTCTTATTTCAATTTCCAAGAGTGTATGTCCTCCCTCAATCCGACATGATAGGGATCCCAAACGCTCGATCAGTACTCAAGAATAGGTCGTATTAGTGTTTTATAAGCGGTCTCCTTTACAGATGAACCACATCTTCCCAAAATTCTACCAATGAACCGAAGACGACTATCCGCCTTCCCCACAACTGCCATTATATGCTTGTCCCACTTCATATCACTCTGCAATGTTACACCCATATATTTAATCGACGTGATTGTGTCAAGCGCTACA
This sequence comes from Schistocerca serialis cubense, assembly GCF_023864345.2. Taxonomy (NCBI): domain Eukaryota; kingdom Metazoa; phylum Arthropoda; class Insecta; order Orthoptera; family Acrididae; genus Schistocerca; species Schistocerca serialis. Next base: position 304,772,757 of record NC_064638.1, read on the forward strand.
CTACTAATGGAGTATTCAAACATTACAGGATTCTTTTTCCTATTCATCTGCATTAATTTACATTTATCTATGTTTAGAGTTAGCTGCCATTCCTTATACCAATCACAAATGCTGTTCAAGTCATCTTGTATCCTCCTACAGTCACTCAACGACGACACCTTCCCGTACACCACAGCATCACCAGCAAACAGCCGCACACTGCTATCCACGCTGTCCAAAAGATAATTTATGTAGATAGAAAACAACAGCGGACCTACACACTTCCCTGGGACACTCCAGATGATACCCTCACCTCCGATGAACACTCACCATCGAGGACAACGTACTGGGTTCTATTACTTAAGAAGTCTTGGAGCCACTCACATACTTGGGAACCAATCCCATATGCTCGTGCCTTAATTAGGAGTGTGCAGTGGGGCACCGAGTCCAACGCTTTCCGGAAGTCAAGGAATATGGCATCCATCTGATACCCTTCATCCATGGTTCGCAAGATTTCATGTGAAAAAAGGGAGAGTTGCGTTTCGCAGGAGCGATGCTTTCTAAAGCCGTGCTGATGCATGGACAGCAACTTCTCTGTCTGAAGGAAATTCATTATATTCGAACTGAGAATATGTTCGAGAATCCTCCAACAAATCGATGTTAAGGATATTGGTCTGTAATTTTGAGGATCCGTCCTTCTACCCTTCTTATAAATAGGCGTCACCTGCGCTTTTTTCCTATCGCTCGGGACTTTACGTTGGGCAAGAGATTCGCGATAGATGCAAGTTAAGGAAGGAGCCAATGCAGTAGAGTTCTCTCTGTAAAACCGAATTGAAATCCCATTAGGACCTGGCGATTTATTTATTATCAACCCATTCAGTTGCTTCACAACCCCAGGTATGTCTATCACTATGTCCTCCATACGGGAATCTGTACGAGACTCAAACGGCGGTATGTTTGTACAATCCTCCTGCGTGAAAGATTTCTCAAATGCTAAATTTAAAATTTCAGCTTTCGTTTTGCTGTCTTCCGTTGCCAGGCTCTGAGCACTATGGGACTTAACTACTGTGGTCATCAGTCCCCTAGAACTTAGAACTACTTAAAGCGAACTAACCTAAGGACATCACACACATCCATGCCCGAGGCAGGATTCGAACCTGCGACCGTAGCAGTCGCGCGGTTCCGGACTGCGCGCCTAGAACCGCTAGACCACCGCGGCCGGCCCAGACTGATTAGTGAGTGACTGGATGGAAGCCTTCGACCCGCTTACCGATTTTACGTAAGACCAGAATTTCCTTGGGGTTTCAGCAAGATCTTTTGATAAGGTATGACGGTGGTAGTGGTTGAATGCTTCGCGTATCGCTCTTCTTACAGCAGCACGAATCTCTACTAACTTTTGCCTGTCATCATTCTCCCTATCTTTCTTGTACCGCGAGTGCAACTGCCTTTGCTTCCTGAGCATTCTCCGAATTGCGCTGTTAAACCACGGTGGGTCTTTTCCGTCCGTAACCCAATTTTTCAGGCACATACATGTCCAATGCGTGATTTACAACGTGTTTAAAATTTGTCCATAATTCTTCAACGTCCATCGTACCGCAACTAATTAAGTCGATTCATTTACTAAGTGGGATGCTAACAACTGCTTATCTGCTTTTTCTAATAAGAATATTCTCCTAGCCTTCTTGACCGACTTTTTAACTTTCGTAACCATAGTCCTAATGGCAACATCGTGATCACTAATCCCTGTCTCAACACTGACACCGTCGATGAGGTCTGGTCTGTTCGTGGCTACCAGATCTAAAATATTTCCATTACTCGTCGGCTGTCGATTTAGCTGCTCAAGACAGTTTTCGGATAACGTGTTCAAAAGTAATTCACACGACGGCTTGTCTGTACCACCTGTAATGAATACATAGACATCCCAGTCTATACTAGGTAGGTTGAAGTCGCCTCCGGCTAATATAGCATGATCCGGGTACCTCTGCGATACAGAATGTAGACTCCCTTTGAATGATTCTAGAACTGTCACGGTGGAACCTAGTGGCCGGTAATAACACCCATCAATTAACTTTATTTCCCCTAGCCCTGTTAAACGTGTCCAGATAACTTCACAATCACACTCTACTTCGACCTCAGTAGACACAAAATCTTTGTCAACTGCAATGAAGACACCACCTCCTACGGTGTCTCATCTGTCTTTCCGATACACGTTCCAACCCTCACTAAATATTTCAGAACCTCCTATCTCAGGGTTCAGCCAGGTCTCAGTCCCGAGAATAATTTGCGCGCCACGCGCTTCCTGGAGGGTAGTAAATTCAGGAACTTTATTCCGAACACTCTGAAAATTTACTGCTAATATCTTGATAGCTGAATTGTCTTTCACTGAGCGCGTCCTGATTTCCCTTCCTGCACGTCGACTGGTGAGTGTTCATCAGGACCCCTCGCACTACTGCCTAGCCATAAAAAAAAAAAAAAAAAAAAAAAAAAAAAACATGTGCATACAGTTTTACGACGACATACGGCGTACTGCAGCCCTTAACTACCGCCGCTTATTACAACAAATTGGGGTCCAGATCTTCAACCTTCGTCTGCGGATCATTGACTTTCTTCAAAGGACACACTTTGTCAATGTTTACCTCGCATCGTGCCTTCCACACATAGCGCGTGTCCTTCCAATACCGTTACTGATGGCTCGACGTCTATTAGCGGCATTCGGAGCCCACGTCCGTATAGGCATGCTCTTCAAAGTCAGTTATGAGTCGCTGACCCTTCCCCCAGAAAGGGGTGGTCTTGGTCTGGTCCATGTCCACGACAGAGCTGTGGCCCTGTATGTCAGCTCACACATCAAGCTGTGGCGCCACCACCACGAAAGTTTGACAGGTTTGCTGGTGGAGTCTTCGTCCTCCCTTATGCCCCCATTGACGACGGAAGACATATCCCCACCCTTCTACTACTTCGGGAACTTTTACATTGAACACAGCTATGTTCGTATCGCAGTACCACCGACGAAACAGGCGTCGGTGTGGGATATATATGTCCTACAGCAGAGGCGCCCACCAAACATCGTGGAGACCAAAAGCTCTCAGTTAATTGGGAGTTGGTGTGGCGTACGATACACGCATTTACACGGGATACAGACGTCCGATCCACATGGTACATCACAGTCAACAGGAAACAGATCATCCGATCACGCCTCCACAAGATAAATATGGCGAAATCGCCTCTATGTGTAGAATGCGGAATGCCAGACACGTACGAACACCGTCTCACATGTGGCGTGGCGGAAGACGTAGTGCGCTTGATGCGACAAATTTTGCCGTATTTTCTACGAGTGACTCCGGAACACACTACACCTCAGTTTCTACTATTTGCGGATAAACAGTAGTTCCCGCGCACCAGAACCAACGCAGTCACGTGGATCCGTGCGCATACGGTACACTACTTATTTCACGATGGACCTAAAGATGTATTAGACTTTTGGAACTACCTACAAGAACATCATTGAAAGATCGTACGGAACCCAAAATACGGACAGACAGTATTTTTCTAATTACTTAGGGAGTGCCCTACGCGACCCTCCACGCAACTGGATCATCAACAGGTAGGAGAAAACACCCATTAACTGAGCTGACAACACTAAGTCCGATTATCCGTGGAATAACATACCCGTGGTCTAGGGGGTAGCGTCTTCGATTGATAATCAAAATGCCTTCGGCCCCGGGTTCGATCCCCGCCACTGCCTAAATTTTGATAAATAATCAGCATTGGCGGCCGAAGACTTCCGGCATAAGAAGTAAGCCTCATTCTGCCAACGGCCTTGTCAAAGAGGGCGGAGGAGCGGATAGAGGTTCAGGGTACTCTCTTGTCCTAGGGGTGGGAAATTGCCCCTAAAGACGGAAGAAACAGCAATGATCAACGACATGAGGATGCAGAAGGCAATGGAAACCACTGCATTAAAGACCCGTAACGTGTATCCATAGGACATGTGGCCTGTAATTGAAGAAGTGTCATGATGATCTCTCCGTTGGCAAAAGATTCCGGAATAGTCCCCCATTCGGATCTCCGGGAGGGGACTGCCAAGGGGAAGGTTACCATGAGAAAAAGAATGAATAATCAACGAAAGGATAACGTTCTACGAGTCGGGGCATGGAATGTCAGAAGCTTGAACGTGGTAGGGAAACTAGAAAATTTGAAAAGGGAAATGCAAAGGCTCAATCTAGATATAGTAGGGGTCAGTGAAGTGAAGTGGAAGGAAGACAAGGATTTCTGGTCAGATGAGTATCGGGTAATATCAACAGCATCAGAAAATGGTATAACAGGTGTAGGATTCGTTATGAATGGGAAGGTAGGGCAGAGGGTGTGTTACTGTGAACAGTTCAATGACCGGGTTGTTCTAATCAGAATCGACAGCAGACCAACACCGACAACGATAGTTCAGGTATACATGCCGACGTCGCAAGCTGAAGATGAACAGATAGAGAAAGTGAATGAGGATATTGAAAGGGTAATGCAGTATGTAAAGGGGGACGAAAATCTAATAGTCATGGACGACTGGAATGCAGTTGTAGGGGAACAAGTAGAAGAAAAGGTTACAGGAGAATATGGGCTTGGGACGAGGAATGAAAGAGGAGAAAGACTAATTGAGTTCTGTAACAAGTTTCAGCTAGTAATAGCGAATACCCTGTTCAAGAATCACAAGAGGAGGAGGTATACTTGGAAAAGGCAGGGAGATACGGGAAGATTTCAATTGGATTACATCATGGTCAGACAGAGATTCCGATATCAGATACTGGATTGTAAGCCGTACCCAGGAGCAGATATAGACTCCGATCACAATATAGTAGTGATGAAGAGTAGGCTGAAGTTCAAGACATTAGTCAGGAAGAATCAATACGCAAAGAAGTGGGATACGGAAGTACTAAGGAATGACGAGATACGTTTGAAGTTCTCTAACGCTATAGATACAGCAGTAAGGAATAGCGCAGTAGGCAGTACAGTTGAAGAGGAATGGACATCTGTAAAAAGGGCCATCACAGAAGTTGGGAAGGAAAACATAGGTACAAAGAAGGTAGCTGCGAAGAAACCATGGGTAACAGAAGAAATACTTCAGTTGATTGATGAAAGGAGGAAGTACAAACATGTTCCGGGAAAATCAGGAATACAGAAATACAAGTCGCTGAGGAATGTAATAAATAGGAAGTGCAGGGAAGCTGAGACGAAATGGCTGCAGGAAAAATGTGAAGACATCGAAAAAGATATGATTGTCGGAAGGACAGACTCAGCATACAGGAAAGTCAAAACGACCTTTGGTGACATTAAAAGCAACGGTGGTAACATTAAGAGTGCAACGGGAATTCCACTGTTAAATGCAGAGGAGAGAGCAGATAGGTGGAAAGAATAAATTGAAAGCCTCTATGAAGGTGAAGATTTGTCTGATGTGATAGAAGAAGAAACAGGAGTCGATTTAGAAGAGATAGGGGATCCAGTATTGGAATTTAAAAGAGCTTTGGAGGACTTACGGTCAAATAAGGCTGAAGGGATAGATAACATTCCATCAGAATTTCTAAAATCATTGGGGGAAGTGGCAACAAAACGACTATTCACGCTGGTGTGTAGAATATATGAACCTGGCGATATACCATCTGACTTTCGGAAAAGCATCATCCACACAATTCCGAAAACGGCAAGAGCTGACAAGTGCGAGAATTATCGCACAATCAGCTTAACAGCTCATGCATCGAAGCTGCTTACAAGAATAATATACAGAAGAATGGAAAAGAAAATTGAGAATGCGCTAGGTGACGATAAGTTTGGCTTTAGGAAAAGTAAAGGGACGAGAGAGGCAATTCTGACGTTACGGCTAATAATGGAAGCAAGGCTAAAGAAAAATCAAGACACTTTCATAGGATTTGTCGACCTGGAAAAAGCGTTCGACAATATAAAATGGTGCAAGCTGTTCGAGATTCTGAAAAAAGTAGGGGTAAGCTATAGGGAGAGACGGGTCATATACAATATGTACAACAACCAAGAGGGAATAATAAGAGTGGACGATCAAGAACGAAGTGCTCGTATTAAGAAGGGTGTAAGACAAGGCTGTAGCCTTTCGCCCCTACTCCTCAATCTGTACATCGAGGAAGCAATGATGGAAATAAAAGAAAGGTTCAGGAGCGGAATTAAAATTCAAGGTGAAAGGATATCAATGATATGATTCGCTGATGACATTGCTATCCTGAGTGAAAGTGAAGAAGAATTAAATGATCTGCTGAACGGAATGAACAGTCTAATGACTACACAGTATGGTTTGAGAGTAAATCGGAGAAAGACGAAGGTAATGAGAAGTAGTAGAAATGTGAACAGCGAGAAACTTAATGTGGTGTCACCGCCAGACACCACACTTGCTAGGTGGTAGCTTAAATCGGCCGCGGTCCATTTAGTACATGTCGGACCCGCGTGTCGCCACTGTGTGATCGCAGACCGAGCGCCACCACAAGGCAGGTCTCGAGATACGATATAGCACTCGCCCCAGTGGTACGGACGACATTGCTAGCGACTACACGGACGAAGCATCGCTCATTAGCCGAGAAGATAGTTAGCATGCATTGCTCATTAGCCGAGCAGACAGTTAGAATAGCCTTCAGCTAAGTCCATGGCTACGACCTAGCAAGGCGCCATTTGTAACATTGCATGTACCTCAAGAGAGAGTCTCACTTGTATCACCAAGAACGTTGTAAACCAATGAAGATATAAAAGTTAAGTGTTCTAGTAGCTACATACTTTTCTTGCTACCATTCACTACTTATGCTGTTCCAGAATTCACGCCCGTCTGCGTTCGATAGTGTGCATTTCGGCCGCTTCTATCTACAAGATGTTGGCACATTTGCCAACACATCACTTAACATCAGGATTGATGGTCACGAAGTCAATGAATTTAAGGAATTCTGCTACCTAGGCAGTAAAATAACCAATGACGGACGGAGCAAGGAGGACATCAAAAGCAGACTCGCTATGGCAAAAAAGGCATTTCTGGCCAAGAGAAGTCTACTAATATCAAATACCGGCCTTAATTTGAGGAAGAAATTTCTGAGGATGTACGTCTGGAGTACAGCATTGTATGGTAGTGAAACATGGACTGTGGGAAAACCGGAACAGAAGAGAATCGAAGCATTTGAGATGTGGTGCTATAGACGAATGTTGAAAATTAGGTGGACTGATAAGGTAAGGAATGAGGAGGTTCTACGCAGAATCGGAGAGGAAAGGAATATGTGGAAAACACTGATAAGGAGAAGGGACAGGATGATAGGACATCTGCTAAGACATGAGGGAATGACTTCCAGGGTACTAGAGGGAGCTGTAGAGGGCAAAAACTGTAGGGGAAGACAGAGATTGGAATACGCCAGCAAATAATTGAGGACGTAGGTTGCAAGTGCTACTCTGAGATGAAGAGGTTAGCACAGGAAAGGAATTCGTGGCGGGCCGCATCAAACCAGTCAGTAGACTGATGACCAAAGAAAGGAAGCCTAAGGAGAGCAGCGACACACCCTTCTGCATCATATACGCAACACCTCGGTGTAGGAACGTGCCGAGATATTGTTTTGTTTACTCAGAGCACGATGCAGTGCTAGGTACACTTTTTTTTTTTGTTGTGGTATAAAGTAAATACAAATTACGAATATATTAAAATCAGTAAACAAAAATATACAAATAAATAACAATTCTCACAAAATATTTCACTTTACCATCTCTGACACCTTGACGGGCGAGGCGGACACTGTGGCTAGGCCTCGGGTTACGACCCCCGCTCACACTGCCCTGCCCGCCCTCCCTTCCAAAAAACAAAAACAAAAAAGTGTCAGGAGATCATACGTTTTAGTGCGAGAATATTCAGTGACGAGCAGAGAACAATGTTGTACAATCAATACTGAATTCAGTGGCCCAGTTGTGTCGGTTGGCCCATTGAAAATTGTGTAGAGTTGACCTGTCGTTACTGTAGGTGCGATAAATATTTACTAAAGGTTAAAATAATATTTTTACTCAGGCCTATTCTGTACAGAACTTTAACTTAATGGCTTAGTTATCGATTTTTGCTTATTTGAGTTAATTTCCTCCCAACGTGGAAATTTAGTACTAAGATGTGAAACATGCACTTCTTGCAGTTTGTTTAGAACCATATATGGTCCACTTAAAAGTTCTTCTAATCAAAAACGACCTCTAAGGTATTTAAATTTCATTTCCGATGTAGCGCTCCAAAACATTAAACGGACAAAATGCAAAGGCTGGAAAAATATTTTTATATTGTCATATGGTTATAAGATTGAGTTTTATAATCGCTATATAAACGACAGCATATGCTACCTAATATGTTCCAAAATGCCGTGGATAAAAACGGGATTGTGTCGGAACTCTTACCTTAGATTCTATTCGGTGATAGAAAGGTAGGTCAGGTGTTTTGGTCAGCCTTTAGAGCTAAGGCCATTGGCCTGCCCAACAATAGGATCGCCTTCGTGTCACTATCCTACAGTAAAGGGTCAAAGTATGAAAATTACTCACTTCCTTTTGCTTAGGCAAATGGAACAAATCGCTTGGTTCTTTCTGCATTTGAAGTGGTCTACAGTGGCTTATGAAGGCACCATTAGTTCATGGGCGGTTCCCTGTAATCCCCAAACAAGGATTTCTTTACTATTTATTCGTACCAAAAGCGAGCCGTGGATTCCAAGACGGCTATCTACAGTAAATGGCTTAAATTTCTACTATGTATTCCTAAGATCATGGCCGAGAAGACTTGAAATTTTTCTTTACATATTTACGCGTTTCCCGATACAGACGATATTAAGTTATGGGTGGTTCCTTAGAAAACCCTAAAAGCGTTTCTTACCATTTTTTTCGTACAAAACCGAGCCACGGATTCAAGGCGGCTATGCATAGCAAACGGCTGAAATTTTTACGATATACTCCTAAGATTAGTGTCTCGAATAACCTTGAAACTTTTATTGAAATCTTTAATCAATAATTTCTTCATCTACGGTTCCAAAGCGACAATGTATCGTGTAAACGATGGAACCATTTTAACCACCGTAAGCTGTTAGTTATTCCCTTAGACGACATTGTTTACAAATTGAATTACTGTCCGTTTGTGCCTCAGGCCGTTATCAGATATCTCTAGTATAATACCAAAAGTACAGTAAACAGGTAAGACATATTAGTGGATCAGATTGTTTTTGCGTTTTTCAATAGTTGTTTAAATTACTTACATGATGTTGATGATGTGTGGGTCAAAAAAAAAATTTTTTTTTTCGTGTTGTGTTGAGCATCCACAGTCCCTCAGAGACACATGTCGATTGTTACAGATCTGGTATATGCAAGACAATATCTGCAACATTACGGAATATTGGTAATATGTGTGACAACCCTTGTTTTAAAGTGTTATGTGCGGATAGACACAGTCCCATGTAGACACATGTCGAATGTTACAGATACGCCCTTGCACATAACAGGAATGAAACGTTTTCCCTAGTTGAGACACAACACACATCACCAATATCATGTCAGTTATTTGAACAATAATTGTAATACGCAATCGTAATATTATCCACTAATATGTCTTACTTATATACTGTACTTTTGGTACTACTGTATACAGCAGACATTTGACAATGACCTAACACCAAAACCGGTCAATAATGTAACTTCTATGTGAGGGCATTAATGGAATAAGACTGAGAGTGTAGCGTGGTTAAAATGGTTTCATCATTTAAATATCTTTTCCCGTGGAAGATGGAGTTTTCAGCTGTTGTCATACAGCTCGTGCACAGTTTGAAGATCACATTGCGTCCAGCATTCTGAGCCACGGAAACGACAACTTCTTCAAACGTTTATGGCGCAATTGGACATCGGCCTCTTCCAGGAGCATGTCCAAAATAGCCAGTTAATTCGAATTTTTTCTTCATACCCGATGTGCAAAGATGACCTCACCGTATTCATTTAACTCGTCAAAAATGGTTCAAATGGCTCTGAGCGCTATGGGACTCAACTTCTAAGGTCATCAGTCCCCTAGAACTACTTAAACCTAACTAACCTAAGGACATCACACACATCCATGCCCGAGGCAGGATTCGAACCTGAGACCGTTGCGGTCACGCGGTTCCAGACTGTAGCGCCTAGAACCGCTCGGCCACACCGGCCGGCTTTAACCCGTCGACACTCGTGAAGAGCACCAGCAGTATTGTCGTTGTTTTGATAAAACAGCTTTAGGAGTAAAGGCTGCTCGCTTAACTTGGATTCACTTCGACTTTCTGCAACTATAATTTACAATGGTGCTTGTGTTTCAGCTCTCTGTCGCCGTACCAGTACCAGAGCCTAAAGACAAGTCATGACACTGACACTACCTACAACGTAAATTCTGCAGCACAGTCTCACCATCGTTCGTATGTAGATGGGTTCTCATACGGTAAATAATTTTCCGTCTACACTAACTGAAGTAGCGAATGTTTAATTATAGCCACCCTGTAGACGTATAATACGCACGTAAAATACTCACGTAAAATCAGATGTGAAGCAAAATTTAAATAGTAAATAACCACAGAAAATTCCTCATTAAAGTTATATATTATAGGTAAAATGAAATGAGCGTATCGTATTGTTGGCCGGGAGGTCCCGTCCGGGGAAGTTCGGCCGCCGAGTGCTAGTCTTATTTCAGTCAACGCCACACTGGGCGACTTGCGTGCCGGTGATGGGGATGGAATGATGATGAGGATAACAGAACACCCAGTCCACGAGCGGAGAAAATCTCCAGTCCGGCCGAAAATCGAACCCGGACCCGCTGCTTGGTAGACAATCACGTTACCACTCAGTTAAGCAGGCGGACTAGTCTATAGGTATTTATCAAGAAGTGCCATCTTTCCGTTTTCAAAAATCTTTATCCGTTATCGAGAAATACCCCAAACCGATCCGCACATTCCATGACGGCCATGAAGAGCAAATGAGTGTAATTGTTACTATGTACAGGGTGAGTGATAAATGAGGAAAAATATATCGAGGACCGCATGCTGCTATGCGTAACACATGACGCACCGTTGTTAATTTCATTCTCCTCGGTGTACTGTGTATGTGAAACAAAAACACCTGTTAACCACTGAACGAGATACCGAGCAGCCTCACGATCACGACATGTCATTCACCCATAGAGACAACACACGACAAAAAATGGTTCAAATGGCTCTTAGCACTATGGAACTTAACATCTGAGGTCATCAGTCCCCTAGAACGTAGAACTACTTAAACCTAACTAACCTAAGGACATCACACACATCCATGCCCGAGGCAGGATTCGAACCTGCGACATGACACACCAATGAGCTGATGTGTATCTGCCAGAGTTTGAAAGATACAAGAAAGAACAAATCCCATCGTAATGTATGTGAAATTGTATCAGAACTTGTGAATTACACGTTGCCGGCGGTGACGGAGTGCACAGTCCCATGTCAGCGAGTCCTGTAAGCGGAAAGAGTGGTCAACGGCGGAAGTAAAACCGTGGCGTTCATGACGGCGGCGGAAGAAAACAGAGGCGTGCGTGACGTGTTTACAACAGCTCTGCGCTGCTCACTCTGCCCGATACTCGCCATGTCGACAGCTGATAACGGCCGCGTCGCAGTGTTACTACAGTACCACGGCAAGTTTCACAAACGAGGAATACGCCGACATTCACCTCAGATGTAAGAGCTGACGTTGCAAGGCAACTGTATCACGAGCGGTTTCCTAACCAGCGCCTTCCATCTGCAAAAACGTTTTACTCTGTAGACAGGCGCTTCAGGGAGTATACCGCATGTGTAGCACCTCCAGGATTTAGTGGTCGTGGCCGACCGTCGACGTACAGAGCGGATGACGAAGAAAAAGTGTTACAAACTGTTGCGGAGACCGAACAATAAGCACCAGGTCTCTCGCCACTGCTGTCGAAATGTCACAATCTACTGTTATGCGAGTACATCATAGAAACTGTTGTGTATGAGGCGGAACTATGGGCCTTATGAAAAAAGGGTGACCCGGCTGAGTCACGCAATTTGACTCTTGACTCTTGTGTTGTCCTAATCATCATCATTTCATGCCCATCGACGCGCAAGCCGCCGAAGTGGCGTCAGATCGAAAGACTTGCACCCAGCGAACGGTCTTCCGTCTGATCAAGAGGTGTGGTCATTAATTGCACGCGTTGATCGCGTAGGTTGACGTGAGAATAAATGATCTATACTTGACGGGATGTATCTGGAACATCTTAGGTGATAAGAAAGTTAGTAAACAGGAACACAATTAAATACTTAGCTTTAATTCAGTATCAGCGGCGAACGTCGATCTTGACTTTGTTCAATAATATTTACAAGTGCATGTTATAGACTGAACTGCGAATACTTCTTTGCAATTCTGATTGCTTCACACATATACCGCGTGATCAAAAATTCAGTATAAATTTGAAAACTGAATAAATCACGGAATAATGTAGATAGAGAGGTACAAATTGACCGACATGCTTGTAATGACATGGGATTTTATTAGAACCAAATATACCGTTTCTATGGAGTACTCGCATAACAGTAGAAGTTCAAACAATGACCGACAGATGGCGCTTCATCTGATCAGAATAGCAATAATTAGCATAACAAAGTAAGACAAAGCAAAGATGATGTTCTTTACAGGAAATGCTCAATATGTCCACCATCATTCCTCAACAATCGCTGTAGTCGAGGAATAATGTCGTGAACAGCACTGTAAAGCATGTCCGGAGTTATAGTGAGGCATTGGCGTCGGATGTTGTCTTTCAGCATCCCTAGAGATGTCGGTCGATCACGATACACTTGCGACTTCAGGTAACCCCAAAGCCAACAAACGCACGGACTGAGGTCTGGGGACCTGGGAGGCCAAGTATGACGAAAGTGGCGGCTGAGCACACGATCATCACCAAACGACGCGCGCAGGTGATCTTTCACGCGTCTAGCAATATGGGGTAGAGCGCCATCCTGCATAAACATCGTACGTTCCAGCAGATGTTTATCAGCCATGCTGGGGATGATGCGATTCTGTAACATATCGGCGTATCTCTCACCCGTCACGGCAGCACAAAACCAGAATCACGCATTTCCTCGAAGAAAAATGCCCGATAACGGTAGATGGCGTTAATCCAACCTATACCGTGACTTTCTCGTCGTGCAATGGAGTTTCCACGACAGTTCTAGGATTTTCGGTAGTCCAAATTCTGCAGTTGTCGGCGTTGACAGACCCTCGGAGCGTGTAATGAGCTTCGTCGGTCCACAGCACGTTACTCAACCAATCGTCATCTTCCACCATCTTTTGAAACGCCCACATCGCAAATGCCCTCCGCTTCACTAAATCGCCAGGTAACAGTTCATGATGCCAACCAGACAGTAGTGTATGGAGTGACGGTGTGACGTGCGAGTGCACGAGCGCTGACTTCCCCGTGCATAGACGAACCCGCTACAGTCTCCATTTCTTCCTGAACTGCCTCAGCAACATTACGCCTTGTGCTCGGTCGGCCACTACGGGGTCTATCGTCTAAACAACGCGTGGCTTCGAACTTCGAAATCATTCTCGCCACAGCTGTATTTGTCAACGGACCTTTACCCGTTCGAATCCCCTTCCTATGGCGATAGGATCGTAACGCTGAACTAGCATATTCCCCATTCTGATAATACAGCTTCACTAAAAGCGCCTTTTCAGGTAACGTCAACATGCTGCGACTGCTGGCGCATCTGATTCTCTCTCTCATTACAGCTCCTTTTACACACGATTGTCATGCGCAGTCACTGACGTTTTGCTGTCCATCGCCATCTGTCTGACATTTTGTGAACTTTGTTTTTTTGGTTCTAATAGAACCCTATGTCATTCCAAGCATGTGTGTCAATTTTTACCTCTCTATCTACTTTATTCCGTGGTTTAGTATGTTTTCAAATTTATACTGACTTTTTGATCACCCGGTAGATCAACTGTCAATGCATAAACTGTATGTGGCGCCTGGCTAGGTCGTAGCTACTGACTTAGCTAAAGGCTATGCTAACTAGCGCCTCTACAAATGAGATCTCTGAAGCTATAACGAGTGAACCATTCCTATTAAAGTCTGCTGTAGAACTGGCCAGTGCGCTAGCTTCTCTCGTAAGACCAGCCGAGAAGCGGCGCTCGGTCTGCTAGCGTCGACAGTAGCGACTCGCGGATCCGATGTGTACTGACGGACTGCGGCCGATTTGAAGCCTACAATCTAGCCAGTGGGGTGTCTTGCGGTGACACCACAGAAACCATTACCATCCCTTTCACATGCAGAAGGTGCATTATTGTCGGAAGACAACTAGAGGAGGCTGGATTTCCGCAACTTTATCCTACGGCGTCAGATCCACGACCAGCATTTATCACAAAGCCTATTTCACGAGGAGGGTATAGTGAATTCGCGTAACTGGCAAGTGTGGGTGGAAGAAAATACCCACAGCACATTGATACGAGGGTACCAACAACGATACAGTGTCAATATGTGGTGTGGTATTATTGATCACCATCTCATAGTGCTACAGGTGCTACCACAAAGGCTTACAGGAGGGCGGTATCTGCGTTTCCTGGATGCTACATTACCGGAATTGTTGGAAGACGTTAGTTTGGCCTCTCGTGTGAACCTGTGGTGCATGCATGATGGTGCCCCCGCTCACTTCAGCGGCACAGTGCGACGCCACCTGGACAATGTCTTCTCTTCGTAATGGATCGGTCGTGGAGGCCCTGTAGCATGGCCAGCAACATCGCCAGACCTGAATCCACTGGATTTCTCTTTGTGAGGCCATCTGAAATCTGTGATTTATGAAGGAGAGGTTGTTGATGTCAACACCCTTGAACGCAGAATGTGATATTACGCAAAGAGATACAGTCATGTTGGATCATGTTGGATCATGATGGACCGTTTTCAGCAATCCTTCCCGTGAAGAGTTCAACTTTACCACACATATCGTGGCCGTCATTTCGAACAGTACTTATAAACTGCCACTGCAGCTTCTGGTCATGTGTTTCTACGTTAGTTTCGATTTGTACAGCTGTACTGTATTCGTTTGTATTAACTGCCACATACCTGTGTAGTTGTAATTTGTTTTCTGGCGGCATCTATGAACTCGTTTTTTAAGACTAAGTCTGGGACACAAAAACCAAATTATAAAACTTGCATGTACAGTAGTGCAGCCCCTCCTCCCGTTCCTTTCCCTATGCCAACTAGCCACGATACATAATACCGGCCAGCGTAACCGGTACGAGATAGATGTGGGCGCTGTCGTTGCTCGCAGTGCCACGCAGACCGTCGCTTGACGCCGCATGCCTCGCTTTCTCATGAGCGGCTAGACTACCTGCAACACTCGCATGTTGTGCCCTGTTGCCGATCTGTCCCCTTGGCCAATGTCGGCGCACAATAACACCCAAAAGTCCACTTCATATTTCCAAATTTTTACCATTCAATTGCACTGTCATTTATTGACATAGGAACATGCGGAAAACGAATTTACGTCTTTAGCTCAGGGTGTGACAATTTGCACACCATATTTTTCCTCATTTACGACTTACCCTGTATTCCTAAGATCCCAATCTCGAACAACCTTAAGACTT
This sequence comes from Schistocerca serialis cubense, assembly GCF_023864345.2. Lineage (NCBI taxonomy): Eukaryota > Metazoa > Arthropoda > Insecta > Orthoptera > Acrididae > Schistocerca > Schistocerca serialis. Next base: position 304,788,363 of record NC_064638.1, read on the forward strand.
TTGTTGTTGTCTTTATACGTTTTGGAGATACAGAGGTTCAAAATTACCCACTTGGATACTTAAAATATGTGTGTAAAATCCGGTATGAGGCGTGAAGTTAGTTTTGCGTTATTCGAATTTCACGTAAGTAAACTACCTGTTTTACTGACTCATGAAGTTCTTTTCATGTGAGTGACCTTCCCTACTGCGACAGAGAAAAGAATGGAACTAGCGGAAAAATCCTTCCTATCAGAACACGAAAAAGGCGAACATGCTCCCGTTTAAAAGAATGTGACTGAAAAGTGGGCTATCGTCTGCCTCATTCTACTTTACTTAGAAATTTTAAAAATTTTCTGAAAATTTTGTCTTGCACGTATATCTGTCCTTTTTTATACTGGGAGAGAAGGAGAAAGTAGCATTGGAAACAGACGATTAATTAATAAATATTGGAAAGTAGCTGACATGGGCTTTGGTATAGAAAGGGAGAAGGAGTCAATGGCAATTTGGGAGAAAGAGAGGGTTCAAATGGTTCAAATGGCTCTGAGCACTATGGGACTTAACATCTTAGGTCATCAGTCGCCTAGAACTTAGAACTACTTAAACCTAACTAACCTAAGGACATCACACAACACCCAGCCATCACGAGGCAGAGAAAATCCCTGACCCCGCCGGGAATCGAACCCGGGAACCCGGGCGTGGGAAGCGAGAACGCTACCGCACGACCACGAGATGCGGGCGAAAGAGAGGGAGGACAGTGGCAGTGAAACACATCGACGGTGACTGAACAGTGTTAGGAAAAGAGTGGAGGAGAGAATGCCAGTGTGAGAGCAATAAAGGGAAGGAGAAACTGGAAGTTGATGAGAGTCAGTGATAATTATAGACAGAGCCTATGACACTGACAACAAGGAAGAGAGAGATAGTCACAGTGAGAAGAGATAGTAGCATTGGGAAAGAATGGATGTGATGATAGCAGTAAGAGAGAGCAATACTGAGACAGTAACAGGGGAGACAGTAGTAGTGGGACAGAACGAAGGAGACTGTGGCTGTGAGGTACGAAACAGAGAGACACAAAGAGATACTGAGAAGGAGTTGGGCTCAATGAGTGAGTGAGAATCAGCAAGTTGTAGTGGATGGATATGAGCGACTTACAACGATGGACTTGTGGGTGTGAGTGGGTTACAGTTAGGGGAGGTTGTGGGAGTGAGATGTGAGTTGCATGTTAAAAAGAACGCGAATGTGTTCGCACACAAAAATTTTTTGGAAATTTTTGATGGTGCTGAGAAAGCTAGAATGAGGCAGCTGGTTCCCCACTTTTCAGAGTCTTTTAAACAGGAGCATATTCGCCTAATTTATGCTTGATAGATGATTTTCCCCACTGTTTTTATTATGTAGCATATCTTAGTACTGTTTAATGTGAAAAATGTTCCGTTATATCCTTTAGAAAAATCTCAATTTCGAAAATGCTGACGCGACCCGTAGTATCTGAACTTACTGTGCAAAAAGCGGATGGTTGAATTTCTTCAAGTAACAGTGGAATATAGCATTAACAAATTAGTCTGTAATATTAACATGGTACACGCATTGTGCCAAAATATAGGTTTCATTGTTACAAGTTGTAAGCGTATTGTCATATCGCTGGCTTAGTTGTGGAATGTCTTTGCGGGCGGCCGCGTCTGTAGTGTCGAGCACGGGACACGGAACTGTTATGTTGTGTTGGGTGTAGCTCTGCATGTGAGAGGTTTGTTGGTATGGAAATTGAAGTGTTGCTACAAGTGCTATTACAGGAAAGTGATAAAATAACCAAATGATTCAGAGGAAAGTGCATCAAGAAGTAATTTAAAAATGAGCAGTGTAGCTGATGTATTTGTGTATCGTCTCGTTGCGTGTCGTACTGTACAGTATCAATCATTCGCGCCGTGTTCGGTCTCCAAGAATGAACTAACGTAATCAGAAAAAAATTAGTTACCACAAAAGAGTGCAATCAAGTACCAGTGTCTTGTTGCGAGCGTGAGGACGTGCGTTCGGTCATAGTGTTCCGCATTATCAACAATCAGCCGCGCCGCGACGGTTACGCACACGCTAGTGCAAGTGAGAACTAAGAACTGAAAAATTAACTTTACGGACAGTGCTATATCATTACTAGTGTCAAGGAGGACTGATATCAAAACAAATTTGTGTATGCGTGGCGAGCGTAAGAACTTTCGTTCGATTACTCGGCCTTCGCATCGTCAACAATCATCCGCGCCGTTTTCGGTACGCGTACGCCCGTCCAAGTGATATTGTGGACAGGTAATCATCAATATTGCTAATTGGGATAAACATTTATGAAGTAGAATGTAAACAGTGCAACGTGCGATTTCCTTTAGCGTCTCAGAACATAGTTGTTCATACCAGACGTCGAACAGTGTTGTGCTTTGACGTTGAGTGGCTCCCCCAACTTGCTTGCATATTACATAAATTATTTCAGGCAAGCCAGCAGCAGTGTGGAGCAGAACAGTACGACCGCCACGGGATTATCAGATACGTGGCGTGGACAGGGCGCACGGTGAGAAGTGAAAACAGTTTAACAGGATCCCCACCCTTTTGTACTCCCGGGCGTGCCACAAAGTGCTATATGAAAATAAGTATCAACTTAATGAATACCTTTTTTTTTTCTTTTCAAAGCGCACAGAAAAGTCAACTTATATTTCTCAAGTTCCATTTCTCTTGGTAGTACATCAGATAGTATTGCAGCTTTGCGCAGTGTTGAAATGACTTTTCAGACTGCTGTCACGGTACAAAGGACCGCTAGAGACGAATGACCTATGCGAGAACACGCGCTGCAGCAGGCGAATGTCAGCGGAGAGAATGCGAAAGCTGTGGGCAGCGCTTGACCCACGACCACAGAGGCGCGCTCGCCCACCTACACACAGCTCACACGCGACCCCCAGGCTGCTGCCGCCCCCAGCTCTAATAGCAGCGGGCCGCCGTGTCCACCTCCTGTTGTTAGCTCTGCTCTGCTCTGCTCTGCTCGTATTTTTTTTTCCTGGCTTCATTATCGTGCGCTCCTGCTCACTGCGCAATAAAGGGAAGCTCTGTGATCGTCAGTACAGCACGCCGATACGCCAATAGTCGTTTCACTCCCATCACCTTCTCTCACTTACAATGCTTGTACTTGCTTGCCCGAAAGTCCCTGACGTTCTTCTCAGTTTCGTACTGTCGCTCGCGGTCACCTCCTTCAATAAATGATTGGTGTGTTATCCTAAGCTGTTAGTCGCAATACAAATATTTGTAACTGCATGAATGATTTCCTACATTCGACCTTCTTTGGTCTTCATCAACTGGCCTTATTATACCAGTGGCTTAGTCGAGCACTTACAGATTGTAAAATTGACGTTATTGTAAACTTCGCTTAACAATTTCGTGAATTTTAAGAGTGTAAAATAAATAATTACGTCGTCATATCCCTCATGCCTTCTGACTACGAAACTAATGTGCTTGTAAGTGTTCTTTTGCTGATTATTCTCACGGGCATATGTAAACTGATAATCTTAACGAAGTACCGACTACTACCGCAATAGTCCAATCAGTAGAGACCAGCCGGCCGTTGTAGCCGAGCGGTTCTAGGCGCTTCATTCTGGAGCAGCGCGACCGCTACGGTCGCAGGTTCGAATCCTGCCTCGGGCATGGATGTGTGTGATCTCCTTAGGTTTAAGTAGTTCTAAGTTCTAGAGGACTGATGACGCCAGATGTTAGGTCCCATAGTGTTCAGAGCCATTTGAACCATTTGAATAGGGACCAAAAAAGATCGAATATCGGGAACTGTTAGTGTAGTCGGAAATTCTTGTACAGTTGTACATACTAGAAAATCTGAGTAGGGACGGGCGATTGTAGGGTGAAGGTGCATTTGAAGGACAGTTTTGACGTTTTTCTTCAACTGTGGCCTCCAGCAAGAACGTATCCAAGTACAAAATTTAACTACATTAAATTTCCTACACAAAAGTTCTTCCCATTATTTAGCACTAACTGTTTGCACTTAACCATCGATACAATATGGAAATATTGCGCGTGTTTTGCGAAGGTCAGCATAACAATGTGGACTGCCTAAAACGACAGCGGTGGGGGTAGCTGAATCACACTTTATATGCTGTTCCATTTATCTTCAGGACCCAAAATTACTTATTGTTCGAAACAAAAGAAAAATATATCGTCGGCCACTGTGGCCGAGCGGTTCTATGCACTTCAGTCCGGAACCGCGCTGCTGCTACGGTCGCATCCTCGGCTCCTGCCTCGGGCATTAATGTGTATGATGTCCTTAGGTTAGTAAGGTTCAAGTAGTTCTAAGTCTTGGGGACTGATGACCTCAGATGTTAAGTCCCATAGTGCTTAGAGCCATTTGAATTTGAAAAATATGTAAAGCAAATGTTTCTTAGGTACTAAGGGGGCATTAATCAACTTTTAATGCCATTCTTTTAACTTTGTTCGTTGGCCATCTTGTTTTTACAGCTGGTAAACAGTGACAGTGACAACTCAACTCAATACACAGAACTTCACAGTGAAGAAGAACAGGGAAAAAGAAAATATGACAAACTTTAAAGAAAAACAGACACTGTAAAAACGTAATACAGCAAGAAAACCACACCATGTGCTAAGAAGCTATAAAATAAAGAAACCCACTGATGATGCTGCAACCGCTGTGAAACATGTCTGGGACAAAAAACAAAATTGTGTTTTGCTAAAGGCAGACCCCACCCAAAAACATATGTTTTGTTCGTTACCTTTAAACAACGCTCTATATTTTTAACTTGGCAATCAACTTCCTCCTCTCAGGACTTGTTCAGAAGTATATCACAACACACCATTCATGCTAACATGAAGTTCTTAAAAACTTAACATAAAATTTATTTTGATTGTTCTGTACTAGTTAACTATGCAGATACTTGGTGTAACGTAACTCGTTCGCTTGTTGGAGTTGATAGCAAACAAATACAGTTAAAAAGAACATCTATCATTCGGTCAACCATCTTTAGTTGGAGATCTGTGTCAGCACAATTTAAACCAGCGAAATCAGAACAATAATTCCATTATTTTTTCTTACATTCAGGGTGATTATAATTAAGGTTTAACTTTCAAAACGCTGTAGAAATAACACCACTGGTCATAATGACGATAAATTCCAACGGAATATTATTGGAGAACAAGGAAAACATATGGCAGCAAAAAAATAGAGTTAAAATTGATCAACAGATTCGCTGTATGTGTCAGATTACATAAACAAAAACGCCTGTCATGCGCACGACCCAATTGAAATTGTTATAAACACGCCGGGTGCACGGCTTTCCCTCCTTTCGGTCTACGACGTTCGCCATGACTGTCTCAATGCAGTATCGCGCTCTGCTTGTAAAGCTGCGCTACAAGAATGATAACTGTGCACACATCGCTCTGCACAAGTTCCGGGCACTGAAGGGTTTGAAAAAAGGCGTTGGTCCGATAACTGCCGTGGGTCTGGAGAAAATGATTCGGAAATTCGAAAAAACGGGTTCTTTGGTGTGCAAACCTACTAGAGGGAGGAAACGATATGATTCTACGCCAGTGGAAGCAGTAGCCACAGCAATGCAGGAGGAGGCGAGTGGTGTTGTGCAAACGTGTAGTGCACGGAAAACTGCCCGAATCTCGATTTCAACTTGTTGCAGAAAACGGTGTACAGCATATTGAACATGTTTTGGGCCAGTCACACGGAAATTAATAATCCGATTTGATTTTGATTGATGCTTTTTATGCGGTTTTTGGCATCAGGACGATTAAAACCCGACGTGATTGGTGCTTTTTATGGGTTTTTAGCCTCACGACAATTAAAAACCGATTTTACCCATCCGATGTGATATGACCTGGCTGAGTTGGATGGGCTTACGTAACTAACAGTATCGTACCTGTACACCCATGCACACTGAGTAGTATTGTTTGCTTAATATCAAACGGATACCATACCCATTGTTGTATGATTCATTTGTCATTTGTAGTCGACCACTATTAAATTATGATGCTTACAGCGCCATATATTGCTACGTTTTGCCTCTGATAATATTCCTTTGCAATTTGACGTCTTTCTGACCAGTGGTGTTATTTCTACAGCAGTTTGAAAGTTTAACTTCAATTATATTCACCATGTATAACACGAGTGCATGTAGAATTTCCACGTTTTCTTCTTTGGTGTACATGGTACTCATACAAACATTCAACTGAAGATAGTTGACTTAATTACCACCGTATATTATCCTCATGTTTTCATTTGTTTAGTGCTAAATCCAGCAGGAGGACGAGTTACGTTGCCGTAGTACATGCTCTCTTTATATTACTACAGAACAGTCAGTCAGTTTTCTGTTATGTTTCTAATAACTTCATGTTTGCAAGATTGGTACACTTTGATGCACTGTTGAACACGTCGCATTGACGAATAAAAAATGTAGGGTGCTATTTCAAAAAGATGTACTGCTGTTCATGATCTCGGTACTAACAAAGTTACAAGAAAAGCAATCATGCTCGTTAATATCAACCTGGCAGCTTGACATCATTTGTGAATGAACTTGCAGACAGCGATTATCCTTCTGCATCAGCTGTAGATTATTTTAGTACAAATGAAAATTTTTGTTGGACCAGGACTCGAACTCTGATTTCCTGGTTGTCGTTAGTGGTCACCTTAAATTCTTTTTTTTAATTCATAGGGACGTTCCTGGCGCCCAAGGGAAGGAGAGGGGGACAAAGCGGGCAGGGGTCTTAACCCGAGGCCTGGCCACCAGTTCCCACCCTCCAGGAACCAAAAAAAGCGTAAGCAACGTGGAGTAGAGATACAGCGAACATCAATAGTTTAACTGTTTATTTCCATTTTCCATATTAATACCCCCGAGAATAGCAGGAAACCTGCATCGCGAGGGGGAGGGCACACCAAGACGTCAAAGTCATTGAGACTATCGACTTATAGTTTTTCCGACAAGAACATTCCGAAGACCAGACAACATATAAGTCCTAGGTGTGGAAGAGGCGGGGATATCACAGGAACACCTTGACACTGTGGTGAATTAAGGAAGACAATGCAAAGGAAGTTAGATATACATTGTCTGTATTTCGGACTGCGGACAACTGAACAACAACGTTCATACAGGAACTGCCAAAAATGAAGGATACTTTTCTCGCCATCAGCAAACAAGTAGTGAGCTGCGTGTCCACAAATCCACTTCACAGAGCTCATCTTCGCTTGCGGGAAGTATCCCGCGTCTGGAAAGAAGAGCAGTTGAGTAGGTATCTGATGAGGAGTCGTATGGGTAATTAGGGACAACATCGGTCGCACCAATAACCAGACACCACTTGTCGATCCGCACACCAGGCGATGCTCGTCTGTGTCCAAAACATAACAGATGACACACAACAAGGTGTCTGCTAGGTGAAAGTCTTGAAGGCGTAACCGGTATACTTGCTTCCAGTCGACAGCAAGGTACCATGCAGACTGGACACCAGTGTCAATATAAGGAGCGAGAACCGATCGCCAAATGGCATGCTAGTCGACGTGGGGATGCTTCCCCTCAACCAGATTCGGTGACCTGTGCTGCGGAAAAAAGCCATAGATCACCTTTGTGGATGTCAAGTGCGCTAGTATTATTGCAATATGGAGGTAGCTCAGGTCGAGGAAAAAGTGGCAGAATAAAAGAAGGGCGATGGGATGTCCTAAAGCGAAATAGGTGCTGAGAGAAAAAGTGCTGCAAGGGCATCCAGCAACAGGCTGGTAAGGTACATAGGACTACGGCGCCACAGCGTCATGTGAAAGCCAATGTAAAGGGCTACCGCTCTATCAGGCACATGATACAGACATAAGCCGCCTCGAATCGGGGGAGGATGAGGGTCTCGTACCTTATCACGAACAGCAGCCGTGGCAAACAAATGAACTCAATGCCGCTAGCATGCAGCGGATCATGCATGACGGAATAGGAAGTGTCTGTGTCACGTAGGGGTGCGTGACGCCAAATACACATTTACATACCGTGTCCGTTGCAGAAGGTCGAGTGCTCGTAAACGGTGATCTAAGAGCCCAGCACGCAGTTGGAAAAGGAGGTGCAGGTAGTCGAGCGCAATCTTGCGCCGCGGGTTACTTGCGAAATCAAGTCCTGAGCATCGACTAGCATCAGCTACAAGCTAAGGAGCAGCGCTATCCGCGGGAAGCCACGCACCTATAGACATGGCGCTCAATTTTCGGACGTTAAGCCAGCTACCAGAAGCTTCGCCGTACTTTGTAACCCATGCCAGTGACTCCCTGCCCTCAGCACCGTTACGAAGAACGATGACGAGATCGTCTGCATAAGCAGTGCAGCTGCATACGTCGAGAGACATCACAGGGAGGCGTTGACGGATGCTGCAGAGCGACGGTTCCATGGCGAAAGCATACAACAGTGCAGAAAGCGGGCAGCTTTGACGCACTAATTGACGGATCGACATGAGAGGAGTGAGACGCCATTGTAGAGTACACGAGACTTAGCCCCACGAATGAGACGCATTACGACTCCGGCGATAGTATCGGGGTATCCCATATTGCGGAGCACCGCTTTCAGGTGGTAGTAATCGACCCTATCGATCGCCTGGCTGAAGTCAAGAGCTGCCAAAAGTGCAGGCACACGACGAGCGTGAGCGAGAGCGATTGTATCCCGATAGCGACAGAGGGCAGTGCGGCACCTCCCAAAGAAGTTTGATCGGGGAAACCACATACTGTCCGTTTAAGCCGCGCAGCCAACAGCCAGGTAAAGGTATTTGTGTCGCTGTTGAGTAATGTCAAGGAGCGGTAATCGCATATCCGTTGTGGATAGGAATGAGGAAACCATCTAGGAAACCGCCAGGAATCGATAGGTAAGGTGTCACAGATTCCTGACAAATTTCCGTCCACTATGGGACCAGAAGGGTACGGAATTTCCGATAAAACTCCAGTGGGAGTCCGTCAGGGCCAGGCGACATCTTCGTAGAACCCGAATGATAGCATCATGAGCTTCACCCTTTGTGACATTAGCAAGCAGATCCATCGTCGCATCCACACGCACCAAGTCAAGGGAGGGTCTGAAGACTGCCGTAATGTCGCCAGGGTGGTGACGTTGTTCAGAGTACAGCATAACATAATGTGCATGGAGAGCAGACCCTATATCCCATTGGGCATCAAAACTCCCCCCGTCATCGGTCGTAAGAACGTTAATCAAAATCCTCCGTCCGTGGCGTCGTTCTGCTATGGCATGATACATAAATGGACGCTCCTGCACTAACCCATTGTGTGTACGCACCGTGACCACAGCTCCTTCAAGGTGGCGACGAGAGAGGGGTGTCAGCGGTGCTTTGGCACAATTCACCATCGCCTGGTGCTCTGGCGAATACGGCATCATAGTACATTCTCGGAGAATGGTAAAAAAAATTCTTGAGTTTGTCACCACCCCGCAACCTCCTTTCCGTACCCAATTAAGGCCTTGTGGAGGGCAGGCCCTGTACAGAGCACCCACCAAGACAGGGCGCACTGATAAGCATGACGGCATCGACGACTAACTGTCTACGTAGTCTCGATGAGTTACCGGCAGTCGGGTGAATTAAAGTGGATGGCGTTCGGTTTCCATTGTCCAAAGCCTCGCCACACCCTTTGGCGGAAGAGGTTGATGGCGCAGATTGTGTATCATGGTCAGAGAACACAACAGGCCAGACTTCAGCATCCTGCAACCCACTGACAACAATGCAGGAGATGTAATCATGATCGAGGAGACTGGAAGAATGGCTAATGAAATGCGTAAACCCGGGAAGATCGCCATTAACATGCTCCCAAGAATCCACAAGGCTGAGATGCTGGACACTGGTCGATTCAAACACATGGGAAGCACAGGGAACTCGCCGTCAGGTACCCAGGTTCAGATGGTTCAAATGGCTCTGAGCACTACGGGACTTAACATCTGTGGTCATCAGTCCCCTAGAACTTAGTACTACTTAAACCTAACTAACCTAAGGACATCACACACATCCATGCCCGAGGCAGGATTCGAACCTGCGACCGTAGCGGTCACGCGGTTGCAGACAGGCACCCAGGGCAGGGCACATCACTCCATCTACATCTACATGGCTACTCTGTAATTCTCACTTAAGTGCCTGGCAGATAGTTCATCGAACCATTTTCATACTACTTCTCTACCATTCCACTATCTAATGCGCATGGGAAAAAGGAAGACCTAAATCTTCCCGTTCGAGCTCTGATTTCTCTTATTTTATTATGATCGTCATTTCTCCCTACGTAGGCGGGTGTCAACAAAATATTTTCGCATTCGGAAGAGAAAGTTGGTGATTGAAATCTCGTAAATATATCTCACCGAAAAGAAAACCGCCTTTGTTTCAGTGACTGCCACCCCAACTCGCGTATCATATCAGTGACACTTTCATCCCTATTGCGCAATAGCACGAAACGAGCTGCCCTTCTTTGCACTTTTTCGATGTCCTCCGTCAATCCTACCTGGTAAGGATCCCATACCGCGCAGCAATATTCCAGCAGAGGACGGACAAGTGTAATGTAGACTGTCTCTTTAATGGGTTTGTCATATCTTCTGTGTGTTCTGCCAACAAAGGGCAGCCTTTGTTTCGTCTTCCCCACAATATTATCTCTGTGGTCTTTCCAATTCAAGTCGCTCGTAATTGTAATTCCTAGGTATTTAGTCGAATTGAAAGCCCTTAGATTTGTGTAATTTATCTTATACCCAAACTTTATCGGATTTCTTTTAGTATCCATTTAGATGGCCTGGCACTTTTCTTTGTTTAGTGCCAAATTTCCACTTTTCACACCATACAGAAATTCTCTCTAGATCATTTTGTAATTGGAATTGATCGTCTGACGATTTAACTAGACGGTAAATTACTGCGGTGGGGAGGGAGCCGACACCACCAAGGAGGGCTCCATCGATCTTTACAGCTCCCGAATGTCCATCGTCAGGATCGACGTCGTCCGCCCAGGAGACAGCCATGTCACGGGGATGGTTCAGTGGAACACTATCAGAGGAACGTTTACAGGTAGTGTGAAACACAGAAGGGGAAGCAGCTGCATCAGTGCAGGGTCAGGAAGATAGGTGTCAGGAGGTGGATGCTCACTGGAGATGGAGGCAGTTAAGGACTTCGCGTCGTCAGGTGTCAAGAGGACAGCGCGCCATCAGTAGCAGGATCGTCATCCTGCGCTAACATCCGATAGAGGCAATCATCAGGAGGGGTACGGTATGGTCTCTTCCGTTTCCTCGGCGACCGTTGCTTCCGTACATGCCGTTCCGTGCCGGATGGCAGGCAGCTATCGCCCGACATGTGTCCAGATAGCAGTAAAGCGGAGGTCGGTACAGCTCCATGATCAACAACCATGGGGTCGGAACGGTGATCGTTCATTTGTATTGCCTCCGGCAGGAGTTCAGGAGAGGCAGGTAAAACGTCCATTGCGTCGTCGAGGGCAGTCAACGCCAGTACCGACTGACTCAGCGGGCACAGCAGGTAGCACCGTCTACGATCGGCGTAGCCTTCCCGGCCACAAGCTAAACAGGTGCGTGGCTGACCATCGTATATGATGAAAGGTTAGCAGCCGGCAATAAGCAAGTAATGCGCTACGACTCCAGGTGATTAATCCATCGCAGGACATTGCCGGCGTGGAAATATCAACGACGAAGTCGGGATTTTTCAGTACGAACATTTCACGAGTGTACCGTGAATATCAGGAATCCGGTAAAACATCAAATTTCCGACATCGCTGCGTCCGGAAAAAGATCATGGAAGATCGGGACTAACGACGATTGAAGAGATTCTTTCAACGTGACAGAAGTGCATCCCTTCCGCAAAGCTGCAGATTTCAATGCTGGGCCATCTTCCAGTGTCAGCGTGCGAACCATTCAACGAAACATCATCGTTATGGGCTTTGGAGCAGAAGGCCCACTCATGTACTCTTGATGATTACACGGCACAAATCTCTACGTCTCGCCCGGGTCCGTCAACACCGACATTAGACTGTTGATGAACGGAAACATGTTGCTTGGTCGGACGAGTTTCGTTTAAAATTGTATCGAGCGGGCGGACATGTACGGGCATGGAAACAATTTCATGACTCTATGGATCCTACATGTCGTCAGGGGACTGATCAAGTTGGCAAAGGCTCTTTAATAGCGTGGGGCGTTGATGTGAGACTCCTGGTATGTCTAGATACAACTCTGACAGGAGACATGTACGTAAGCATCTTGTCTGACCACCTGCATCCATTCATGTCCATTGTGCATTCCGACTAACTTGGGCAATTTCAGCGGGGCAGTGTGACACCCCAGAGTCCAGGAACACTCTTCTGAGTTTAAAAACTTCCGATGCCCACCAAACTCACCAGACATGAATATTATAAAGCATACATGAGATGCCTTCCAACGTGCTGTTCGGAAGAGATCTCCGCCTCGCCCCCCACCCTCCGTACTCTTACGGATTTATGGACAGCCCTGCAGGATTCATGGTGTCAATTCCGTCTAGCACTACTTCAGACATTAGTCAAGTCCATGCCATGTCGTGTTGCGGCACTTCTGCGTGCTCGCGGAGGCCCTGCACGATATTAGGCAGCTGTACTAGTTTCTATGGCTCTTCAGTGTGTATCCTGTCAACTAAAATATATCGATTTATAAAGAAATAGAAAAAAGTCAAGATGTTGGTTTTAAAGCTTGGGATGTTCTCCATAGTCTCACGCACCACACCCCATCCTACCCAACCTCACGCTACACCACTTGAGCACTATGGACATAAGTTCACATAACTACATGAAACTGTCAGAAAAATGCTTCTTTAGAGTATTCTTCAGTTCACGGGTCACGTTGGCTTGAAGGTCGGTGAGACGCCCGCTAAGCCCGCTGGGCAGAACAGGTAATTAGGATTGTGGAAAGGGCCAAAGAATGTTGGGGTCAGTTTCACCTTTTAATTGTAATTTATCGTAAATAACACATTTACAACCAAAGCTGCACATAGCCGAACCTTTACCAAGTGCACCTCTTTTACGGCTGAAGGCCTCCAAACAAGACGTCTTAACAAATCAACAAGATAAAAATCGAATTCAAATAGCAATAAAATAATTAAAAAAACATCTATTACAGCTAAGTGGAAAGCCTCAAAGCAAATTAGATAGAACAAACATATGCAAGGTGCAATACAAACGTCTGAAGGCCACAATTAAGTTTCAAAATTTTAAAATGTATTACCATAATCCTTTAAAGGCAGAAAGATAATTTTAAGAATAAAGTTACAAGACTGAAATCCCACAATTAATTTTGCAAAATTATTAAGAAAAAAAGAAAAAAGTAACCATAAGCCTTAAATTTTAAGTAGCTGAAAACATATAATTAAACACCGGTGGGAAAGACAATAAAGACAACGGCACTCAGAAGCCGCCAGGGAGGTCGGTCTGCCCTCGTTCACTTAGGTGAGACAGGTGGTGAGCCCAACTACACTTGATCCGTCGGAACCCAACCAGGGAACAGCTACGGACCGACCGACGCAACGACTTGCTTGCCACCAATAGGTACATGAGAACTCAAACACAAAATGTTACGGACGTAATTATCCACAATCAAATATGTACAGACACCCGGTATTGCTCACAGGAAAACCTCCCGAACAGCGAACCACCGAAACGAACCACAACATGAGTGGTAGAGGCTTGAGTACTTAAAACACTACTCAGCTTTGACGCCCTGGGTCGGTGAACCACGAAGCTCGTAGCGATCGGACAGCTCCACACTCGCTTCGACACTGCGCAGGGACCGGCAGCGGACCCAGCAACTGCACCGCGCGAAGATATCTTCCCTGGCCCGCAGCAACCGACCGACTGCCTACTGGTTCGTCCGAGACTGCTGCTCCGTCGCGGCTGCACTGCTGGTGCGTCTCCCACTCACATCCGGACACACAACGGCGGAAATACTGGCTCGTATCCAACCATGCAGAGGAAACACGCCCACTGGCCAAACGACATACCTGCACCAGGAAAGGACCGACCGAAGTTCCGCAAGATGGTAATTGAAGTGGACCAGAAGCGCTCAGCCAACCAATTACACGACGCCGATGAGATGGACCACTGCCCTGAGAACGCCGACAACACACAAAATAGTTCTCGATGGAAATAACGGCAACTACACACACAGAACCTGACAAACACTTGCACGAAGACCTGAACGATCCCAACAGCCGCTAAACACGCACGAAGACAAATCGGGAGTCGATGCACACACACACATACACACACAGACACACACACACACACAGCCGACTCATGAATGATTGGCGAGCCAAAACACGTCGTCCCGTAGGACGACCGACCGACGACCCACCAAGACCGTGGCCCGTCTCAAGTGATGCGTGGCGGCAATGGTCGGGCGAGCCATGTCGACGCAGACTTCACTGCTGCTCCAACCCGACTGCACTAGCGCCGCATTGCAACTCCCCGGCTGGCAGGTCCTGACTGCGCTCCAGACGCGTTCCAAGTGACTGGCAGCCCGAACTCGCGACCCGAACTCGCAACGAACTCGTCTACGACAGGCAAAACCGGGAAGTAATAGCAGACAAGCAATGATACTACGAGAGGGGATATATCGATACGCGCTGGTAGCTCCGGTCACGGTCAAGCAAGGCAGCAACTCATTGACAGTAATAATGTAAATTAACGTAGTAAGGTGGAAGTACGTTAAAAACAGGGTGTAAAATACATTATGGCGGCAAAATGAGCGACGCACGGCTCAGTCGGTTATGTCGTCAAAGCGTTGACCCTTCATATTAAAACCTGCTTTTCTTGGATATTAAGATATTTCAGTGAAAAGTTTCTCTTCAAGTAACGATACTAAATATTGCGATTGCTATAAGACTTCGCATAATTAATTACAGCAACAAGAAAGCACGTTCCACTGGCGATGGGGAAAAAGAAGTGGCAGCGCTTCAGCCCGTTGACTGTGTCGTCTGAGGTCACTGTTCGACGATGTGTGACCGATCAGCTGAGAATAAACTTAAACAGAAAATTACTTAAGATAAAGAAAAGTATCGCTTAATTAATCTCAGGTGTACGCTGTCTTTGATTAACGGAGAGTTAGCAACAGAGCAGGAATATAGTTCGATCGTTTTGTCATCGAACAATCCGCTTTCACCTTTACGCCGTCAGCAGCTATATGTCTAAAGATATATAGATATAAAAATGCAATAAAAATTATGCTCATGACAAAGAAAATGGCAATTAACTGTGAAATAATTACACACGACTAACTACGACAAACAGGTGACTTGTTGCCAGCAAAAGGGAAAACGTGATTCTGACATTCGATCTCTCCCAGCTCACTCAAGAAAAAGGCACAGAATCATTTACAAGACAAATAAGCTTATGCATTCGTTTGTTGTAAACAATATAGAGAAGCAATTCTACAAAATCCCAGAACCTTGGATACTTTGACAAATATTTACTTTGATTACGAAAAGAGAAATTAAATCGTTGGTTTTCTTTATAATATTCTCATGCAGAGTGGCTTAGATAGTTCTTAAAAATCTAATGTTTCATCGTGGACGTCTCTGCTTCGTAGTTTTGTGGTAGGTCCATACTGGTAACAACAAAGCCTCGTCACCTGTGGTGGTTCTTTCCAGAAAACAATTGCATGTCAATGAGGTCCCGGCAGCTTGGTTGTTTCGTTCGGTTGCCAAGATGTGTGGGGCAATTTTGTTCTCCCAGATATTCTGAAGAATATCTTGAACACTTCACTTTGAGATGTTTGTCCATTGCGATTTGTCACACAATAACTTGACACACTACCGCCCATCATCTATTGTTTGACACTGCCTGGTCACAGCTGACTGCTCCAACGCACATATTTGGTTTACAGTTGTTAGTTCAAACTGTTACCATAGTTTCTGACCTGACGTCGCTTATAAGCCAGGAATAAAACCAGTCTCGGAACGTTTTGGTCGGACCCTTCATATCATCACATGAAGTTTTCTCCTCTTGTTGGGTTTTTCTGCCGGGCCAACTATATGGAAGTGAATTTTCTGTGAAAAAAAAAATATCTGCCATTGGAAATTTCTGTCGGGTATATCAAGTAAGTTGTGTAATTCCTGATTCCATCCGGTCTTGTTTCACTGCACCGATCCATTTTACAGTTTCAGTTTTAGCTTTCTGTCTGTGTAGTCAATCTGGTTTGCCCCTGTCGGGTAATATGTACGTAGAGTTTCAGCCTGCATATCTTTTTCCAATCCGAGAAATTTTGGCCTGCGTCGCGATTACCTTATTTGCTCATTGTGTATATGTTCCTCCTCCAGTAGAACCCTGTCGTAAAATTTACTTTTTGTTCTGCGTTTTGGATTTCTTCTAGTCTCTCTTTCTGTTTAAAACGAGGGCTTCAGCTCCATAAAGAAGAATTTTGCTTAATGACTATTACAGCAGTTTTCGTTGTAGGTATCTTTCCCAGATCTAGTAAATATCTTCTGTAATCCTGAAGGATTTTTCCACTTTGTAGCAACGAATTTCATGAGTAATCTTTTCTAGGCCAGTAGCCTGAATGCTTCCGCTTAAATATTGGAACTCATAAAGTCTTCAGAGCTTCCCACATTTAGTTTTTAGAATTTGACTGCTGTATTGCTGCTAGACATTCACGTTATTTCGTTTTTTCAAATGGTATTTGGAGATCTACCGGGTCTATTGTTTCTTCAAGGATTTCTGTTTAAGATCTGTTTGAATGTCTTTACCTTAAATTGCCAGATCGTCTGCACTACATACATCTGCATTGTCTGCGGACGTAGGTACGCAGGTGCGTGTGTGTGTATTTATTTTTTTTATTTATTTATTTATTGTTCCGTGGGACCAAATTAAGGAGAAGTCTCCATGGTCATGGAACGAGTCAATACATGAAATTATAACACGATATTAGAAACAGATAAAATGAAATATAAAAAAACATATTCAGGTGACAAGTCGTAAGTTTAAATGAAGAAAATCAACAATGTAGCACTGGAATTTGCTTAATTTTTTAGCTATTCCAGGAGCTCCTCGACAGAATAGAAGGAGTGAGCCATGAGGAAACTCTTCAGTTTAGACTTAAAAGAGTTTGGGCTACTGCTAAGATTTTTGAGTTCTTGTGGTAGCTTATTGAAAATGGATGCAGCAGAATACTGCACTCCTTTCTGCACAAGAGTCAAGGAAGTGCATTCTACATGCAGATTTGATTTCTGCCTAGTATTAACTGAGTGAAAGCTGCTAACTCTTGTAAATAGGCTAATATTGCTAACAACAAACGACATTAAAGAAAATATATACTGTGAGGGCAATGTCAGAATTCCCAGATTTTTGAATAGGGGTCGACAAGAGGTTCTCGAACTTACACCACATATAGCTCGAACAGCCCGTTTATGAGCCAAAAATACCCTTTTTGAATCAGAAGAATTACCCCAAAAAATAATACCATACGACATAAGCGTATGAAAATATGCGAAGTAGACTACTTTTCGTGTTGAAGTGTCACTTATTTCAAATACTGTTCTAATATTAAATAAAGCAGCATTTAGCTTCTGAACAAGATCCTGGACATGGGCTTTCCACAACAGCTTACTATCTATCCGAACGCCTAGGAACTTGAACTGTTCCGTCTCGCTTATAATATGCCTATTCTGTCTGATCAAAATATCGGTTCTTGTTGAATTGTGAGTTAGAAACTGTAAAAACTGAGTCTTACTGTGATTTAGCATCAAATTATTTTCCACAAGCCACGAACTTATTTCATGAACTACATTATTTGTTACTGTTTCAATATTACACACAAGATCCTTCACTATCAAGCTGGTGTCATCAGCAAACAGAAATATTTTTGAATCACCTGTAATACTAGAAGGCATATCATTTATATAAATAAGAAACAGCAGTGGCCCCAGCACCGACCCTTGGGGAACGTCCCACTTAACAGGGCCCCATTGGGACTGAACATCACTACCACTCTCAATATTGCGGAGAATTACCCTCTGCTTTCTGTTCTTAAAGTAAGAGGCGAACCAATTGTAAGCTACTCCCCTTACTCCATAATGGTCCAACTTCTGCAGTAATATTTTGTGGTCAACCTTTTATTTAATCCGTCCGAAACCTCACAGAGAAAAGAGACTATAGCATTTTCAGTTGTTAAACCACTTCTAAAACCAAACTGAACATTTGACAGCAAATTATGTCAATTTAAATGCTCCAGTAACCTTGTATATACAACCTTCTCGATCACTTTAGCAAACACCGATGAATAGGTCTAAAATTGTCAACATTATCAATGTCTCCCTTTTTATAAAGTGGCTTCACTACCGAGTACTTTAATCGGTCAGGAAACCGACCGCTCCTAAAGGAAAAGTTACAGATATGGCTGAGAACTGGGCTAACATACATAGAACAATACTTCAGTATTCTGCTAGATACCCCGTCATATCCATGACAGTTCTTGGTCTTTAGTGTGTGTGTGTGTGTGTGTGTGTGTGTGTGTGTGTGTGTGTGTGTGCACATGTATGTGGGTACATAATGTACCGTCATGTCACTGGAGCAAAGGTCTGGAAAAAAGTGCACATCAATCCTATTTCCAACAAGGCTTTGTAACACTATTGTCAATATTACCTACAGTATAATGATCTTATCTAACTTTTCGTCTGTTTTTACTTAATGTAATTTCTGTATAACTATGCTCTTGATGTAAATCCCTGTAAATTTTTTATTGATCATATATGACAATTTGTATAGTTGTATTTACTTTATGAATGTATGTCAAAAGTAATGCTCTGTAAAAGAATGAAAATGTTATATGTTGCTGGTTCATGCATAGAGAACGTAGGTTTGTAATCAGGTAAAACTTGGAGGAAAGTCACTCCGCAACGGAACTGGGTAGACGAGAATAGAGAACGTGGATTTGTCGATCTAACTGCAAGGCTCCGGTGCTGTATGAGTCAATCGGTAGCTAGCAGGCAATGGGTCACACCTTGTGAACTGAAAGAGGCCAGAAGTGCTGCAAGATTATATCATATAACCTCGAATGCGGAAGTAATGCGGTTTTTTATTCATGGCATACTCTGGTTAAGTCTGTATTGTGAAAATCTGACGCTAAGAAGAGAATTCTCAGATCTTGTTGTCCAGGAAGAGCCATGGATACCTTTGCCGCCTTTTCTGAATAGCATGGGAGATCGATGTTACCTCCATCTTCATCTCAATTTATCAGTTTGTAATTTCTCCTTCTTTCTTCTATCTTTTCTACGTAATTCTGTAGCTCTCAATTCGTTCGAGCAATCAGTCATTCATGATAGGAAACACAGTCATAGCTCAGTCACTAAAAATGATTCTGAAATTTTACTTGTTAGAATGAAATCAGGCGATGATTCTTTTTCTCTGCAGGCTCGTGCTTTGCGGCAGTCTGCTAATCTGTACAAATAAAATGCCTCGTAATTTTGGGAGCGTTGTATAATCAGTCGGGAAACCTCAAATCAAGCGGATATTTGGCTTTGATGAAGTTTAACCTTCCGAAGAAATAATGGAGCTCTTGGATTATTAAATGCAGGTTCGTATCCAGTCTTTCGGAAGTTCCCTTCTGATTAACAACTACCAATCTATCGATAAATATCATTAATTCTCAAATTTTAAATACACACCTTTTATTTGAAGGAGCAATCTATATATATTTCCTCTTAATCGTACAGTTCGTATCAGTTATCTTCTGTGATAAATCTCAATAATCAGATTACAGTTCTTCCAAACCAAGCTCCGGCTAATCAGCACGAAGACAATCTCGGAAGCTCCCTTTCTTTTTTTTTTCTAACAACCACCAGAGAGAGTACTACAAAGAATCCTTTGCGCTCATGGCATAGCTATTGTATGAACTACTTTTCGCATGGATTCTGCGAGTATGAAGATAGAAAATTAGTAAACGTCATTCAAGGGTAGAATTGTATCTGAATAATTCATCGAATATAAAGAGATATTACAATTGCCCCTCGCAGCGAGCAAAGTTAATGATAATACACTTTGCGAGCTAACAGAAAAAATTTGTTGGGCTGTTTATTCAAAAGAGGAATATTTTGAATTAGTAGAATTTTACTATAGAGAGTATGGGTAACATGTTAAGATAATAAGTTACGAGAATACCTAAGCTGTAGCTTTTACAGGTACCGGGGTATACCCGCATCCCGAGTACATAACCAGGGAAGATGTAGATTGGTGTAATTACGAAAAAGGTCTACCCATTTGGGAACTTGCCTTCACAGGGAAACCCTGGAAAACCCGGAAGAATAGACCCCAGCTCAGGTATTAAAGAAGATAGGAAAGCCTAAATCCAGTAATTTTGAAATATGTAGAAGCTCTATAGATTAGATCGAAGGAAAAGTGCCTCATAGCCAAAAAAAAATTTTACAATATTGCTCAAAAAAAATTTTTCAAAATTCTTCTTTCGACGATGTAGCCGGCGATCTCGTTGTGAAGTCGATGGAACAGGAACACTGGGTACGGACACCGGGTAGGCGACGTACAGCGTTTGGTGTAGGCGGCACGGAGGACAGGCGATGGCTTATGGTACAGGATTGAAGCTGGTAATGTGCCGTAGAAACAGGAAGATGATCTCAGGAACAGATGGTCAGGGACGTGAACATGAAACAGGTTTAGAGTGGAATAAGAAAAGGTTCTGACTGAATAAATCACTGGAAGAGAGTGGATTAAGGCAACGAAGTCCATATTTCATCGTTGAACTCAAAATCGGAGTGGATTCTTATATTCTTCCATCTGTACTAGCCTGGAACATCCTTCAGTCCTGACAACTGCGAGTTTTTTGTAGTCCTCAATACCAATTACAACTGCTGATTGTCCAAATCATTGCCAAATAGACTGTGGGCATTTAAATTTTGTTGTAGCTCATATCGAATGTATTCCTCTCAAAAAAATTTTTAATCTTATCTTCATTTTGTTATAGTGCAGGTGGAAGTAGAGCATTGAATCTGTCCGAGGTTTGCTTTCAATTACGAAATTATGGATAAAATTTAAGTTTACACCTGATGAAAAATTTTTAAACATAGGCATATGACACTGACTCCACAAAAAGAATAATTTGAAAAATTTTCATTATTCTTATAATTAATTGATTTATAGATCCACTTGCAAATAAATATCATTAATGATGACGTATGTTCATTTAACAAATCATCCACTCGTAGAATCTTCTTCATCCCCTCATGAACATTTATGGAAATATATTTCAACAATTATGTCCATAATATGAAACACACAAACTGCTATTCTTAAAATGTTAGTTAAAATTCTTAAATTAATTCTCCTGGTAGAGGAGGCATAATGAAAAAATCTAAAAATTGTAATAATTTTCTCTCGCGCAACCAGAGAGTTTCTTCAATTGTTTGAAACAGTGACATTATCGACTGTTGCTTCATTTCACAGTTCATTTGGTTTCTTGCGCGAACAGCGCACATCATACACACAGCGTATTTACCTACACATCCCACACTGTTCAAGTTTCACACGCAATTCTCACATAAGTGCCATGTCTTGAGAAATTGTAGATGCACTTTCATTGTATATCACTGTGGCTTCTGCTCATAGTCCACACTTACAAACACTAGTAATTAACAAATTCTTCTATCTTAAAATTTTTGTGCTAAACTATCACAGGAGTAATCTCACTGTCTCTTAACCTATCACAGCAGCAATCTCACTGTCTCTTAACCTATCACAGGAGTAATCTCACTGTCTCTTAACCTCTAGACCACATAAACTTCTTGATATTTATATACACATTCGACTCATAGTCAAATTCCACTCTAAATTCTTCTCCATATTTGGTATCACAGATATACGATCCTTCAAAAAATTTCTTAATATCATTATGCGGGAATAATCCCTTTATTCTTTTCGATTCAGGATATGCCAACAAGTGTGATCCAGGATTTGGTATATTTACAATAACATATGGTCCGGTAATAAATAAGATTCCATTTCTTTATGTTCTTCATCAGTGTCGAGGAATGGATGTGTCGCCTCAATAAAACCTTTTCTCCAAGATGAAACGTCTGAATCCGGTGAATCCGTTTATCATATGTCAATTTCCGTTGTACTGCCTTTTTAGTTAAATTGACAAGTGCGAGTCGAATCTTTTCCTCCCATTTTAAATTCTGGTCTTCATACTTTTCTTACATTGCCTCCAGGCTTTGGAACGACTTAGAGCGGAGAACAATATGGACTAGTTGATGGCTCAATCAAGTTCCATTCTAACATTCTATTTATCTCCCTTTGAATGGATTGTTTTAAACGCCAGGGGATCGGATAGTGCGTGTAACAGTAAGTCTGATGTGGCTTCACTTGTAGGTGACAAATATACCCTTTAATAATTCCTGGTTTCTCATAAAAAATCTCTTCATATGCCTCTAACAAATAATGAAGCTGCTGCCTTTGTTCTCCGGTAAGCTGATTTGATTCACTAGCTTTTATCATTGTTGTTTGGTTAAAGTCCTCCTGTTGTATCAAATCCTTTGAAAGCTCCTTCCGACGACCGTTTGTAGTGTCAATTAATTGAATTATGGCACCGCGACAATATTTCTCATGCACAGTTTCCTTTCTATTTAAATCCAGTGCTATCTCTTCTCCATTTAATCTAAATTTAACTATTCCTTCCAAAAAATCAATCTGACAATCGTACTCCTGCATACTCCCAATACCAAGAATACAGTCTACTAATAACTTCTCCACTACAAGGAACGTGCATTTTATTGCTACATTTCCCATTTTCATCTCTAATTGTGTTTGTATTTTGACATTGGGAGAGCGTGCTCTCACAGCTCCGATGATTTTGCAGTTCTGTACTGGCAAAATTGGTACCTTCTTCTTTCTAATAATTCTCCGAAAAAGAGCGCCTGAGATGACATTGGCGGAAGCGGCGGTGTCTAATATCACATTCGTTGGAACTTCCTCTATTTCAACAAATACTTCCGATACCGGAACACTCGACCTGTCATTATGACACGTTATTAAATCCTTTGTTAACTCTTCAGTCAACAGCTCACCATCATTATATCTTAACAATTGTAATTTTACTGTTTCGTCCCTAACAGATCCCCTGACCGCTCCTCCGGGTCACGATGCGGTCATGTTTAGTTTGACTGATTATTGGTCCGATTGGTATTTGTCTCTTCAGCTACTTCAGTGATTATCGGTTGTTGTGGTGAATTCTGTCTATGTTGTCTTGCTTGATTCGTGTAATTATTGTTGTTGTTTTGCTGGTGTTGGTAGAACTGTCCTGTGTTGCCATACATTGGATTATACCGATTAAAATTCCTACTGTTCCTAAAATAGCCCCTCGCTGCACCATTACTAAAGTTTCCATTATGGTAATAATTATTGTTTGCATTTTGTCCATTTCTAAGTCTCCTCGGAGAGTGTAGTTGGTTATGATTATTGTTACTGCTACCATTACTGCCATTCCCATTCGAGTTGCAGCTCGGATTCGCTTCTGTTACTCCTCTTTGATATGACCTTTCTCTTGCCCTTTTATTGTCCTCCTGAATTATATCAATATGATCAAGCGTAGTCATAAATGAGTCTATATCCTTATCATTTATATATAACAGCTGATTTCTTATACTGGTGGGTAATCTGGACTTGAGTATTCTAAATATATCCGGCAAAGGAATCGGTACATCCCAATACAAAGATTTATTAATGTATTTCTCAAAATATCTCTTTAGAGATCCTATAGAAAATGAGAAAGGCTCAGGATATAATATTTCCTGCCTAAGTCTTTCTTGTACTCCTGCAGACCAATATTTTGCTAGAAAAGCCTGCTCAAATTCTTTGTAACATTTACAAGAAGATGTTTGTTCGGATGCCCACAATGCTCCTGTTCCTTGTATATATCCAGATACAAAACTAATCTTTTGCCATTCTGTCCAAGATCGTGGAAATAGACCTCTGAAACTTCGAATAAAGACTACAGGATGAACATTCCTTTTGTCAGGGTTAAAGATTTGAAATTGTCTCTGTTTAATCATCTTCTGCTCAATGCTACTACGATTCCAAAAATCATCCTGTTCGTACTTTTCCCTGTGGATATCCGTTATATCGAATCTAACTTGTGACGTTCCAGTTCTGTCTACATCGGATCTTGACGTGGACGGAATGTCACGCGCAGATTGAGAATGTTGTTTCCTACTTCTCGGTGTTTCTAAATCCTCCTGCGAGAGATTTAGTGATCTTTCGATATTTTCTTTCCAACGCGAGAAATCTTCGCCAAGTTGCTCTCGAACTTCCTTTAACCCTTTGTTAAAAAAATTATCCTCGGAACTCTCTGAAATTGACTGTAAAGCTACTTTCACAGTTTCTTCTATCGTTTCCGAAGGAAAATTTGGCCGCTCTAATGTCATTTCTGAAAACTTTCCCGCAAGTACATTCATTCTCTGTTCCACTGTCCTCTGTTTTTCCTTCACTTCGTCAAATTGCTTCTTTAGATTATCTTGGGATTCTATAATTTCTGGTATCATAGCTACGGAACACTGTATGTCCTCTTGAGCTTGTATTACTTGAGGAAACAGTTCTACTTGTTTTTGTATCGTGTCAATTTTGACGGATACATATTCGGTTAGTTCTGCTTTTAATTTACAATTGTTTTCTTGGCATTGTTGGCGGACCTGCTCAATTTCAGCAATAAGATTCTGTTCGGTCCTTTCTGCCTGTTCTTTTATTTCCTGTGTCTGGGTATTTAATCTCTGATCTAATTCGGTAAAGGTTGCTCTTAACTGATTTTGTAATTCTGTTTGATTTTCGGCTAATTGATTTTGGAGTTCATTTTGTATAACGGATAAGTCTCGTTTTACCTCCGCTTGGCCTTCGGCTAATAGAGACAACTGTTGCATAATAACAACTAATGTGTCAACAACAGTCTGATCAGCTGTTGTATGAATGTTTTTTGAACCAGCGGGATTATTTATATTGCTACCGCTAGCCACAACAGTCTCAGAATTGTCATCCGTGGCCTCTGCTTCTGTGCAAACAGCTGAAGGCTGTTGCACGTCTCGTTGCTGATTCAATGACATTTTAAATGCCGCTCTGGTCAATACCATTAAATAACTGTCAATATCAGGTTCAAATCACTAAATACAGTTTCAAATTTACTGTCGTAGACACACTTAACTTTCAAATTACTTCACAGATGGTATAAAGTTCGATGTCCAGATACGAAAATCACACAATATACAGTTCTACAATCTAACTACTATCTGGAAAAAAGTTCTTTCTAAATTGATTTCAAACTATTTTAACTACAGGATAAAAAAAATTAGATTTCTCTGGCCTTGTTCTGTAGTCTCGGTGTTGTCCAATAGTTGAAATCGTTTCTTGGTATCAGCAATCTTTTACTATGGGCACCGAATCTCTCTTCAGATTAGTTACCTCTCGTTCTCGTTAGTTTTCATGAAACAAAAAAATACATATATTATATAACAATCCAAGAGAGTCCTGTCACACTGGCGCCACTGTAATTTCTCCTCCAATCTTTTCTACGTAATTCTGTAGCTCTCAATTCGTTCGAGCAATCAGTCATTCATGATAGGAAACACAGTCATAGCTCAGTCACTAAAAATGATTCTGAAATTTTACTTGTTAGAATGAAATCAGGCGATGATTCTTTTTCTCTGCAGGCTCGTGCTTTGCGGCAGTCTGCTAATCTGTACAAATAAAATGCCTCGTAATTTTGGGAGCGTTGTATAATCAGTCGGGAAACCTCAAATCAAGCGGATATTTGGCTTTGATGAAGTTTAACCTTCCGAAGAAATAATGGAGCTCTTGGATTATTAAATGCAGGTTCGTATCCAGTCTTTCGGAAGTTCCCTTCTGATTAACAACTACCAATCTATCGATAAATATCATTAATTCTCAAATTTTAAATACACACCTTTTATTTGAAGGAGCAATCTATATATATTTCCTCTTAATCGTACAGTTCGTATCAGTTATCTTCTGTGATAAATCTCAATAATCAGATTACAGTTCTTCCAAACCAAGCTCCGGCTAATCAGCACGAAGACAATCTTGGAAGCTCCCTTTCTTTTTTTTTTCTAACAACCACCAGAGAGAGTACTACAAAGAATCCTTTGCGCTCATGGCATAGCTATTGTATGAACTACTTTTCGCATGGATTCTGCGAGTATGAAGATAGAAAATTAGTAAACGTCATTCAAGGGTAGAATTGTATCTGAATAATTCATCGAATATAAAGAGATATTACAAGTTGATTACTGTATAATGCATGGACAAGTTATGTAGTTTCGTTTCCAATAACAGTTTTCTGTTCTGTAAACCTTGCGTTGAGCCACTGTATTTTATCCTTAGTCGTGTACCTAGACAGTGTCCTACCGCAAGTGCTACCGTACATCCGAGTGTCCTAATTTACTGCACTGAAAAGTAACTATTTTCCTTAACAAAAGTTAACAAATTCCGTGGGGTTGTAAGTTACCTAATTATTTAGTGAGCATAAGTTTTGAAATAGTCCACGTACTTTTCATAAATGGGCAGTTAAAGCGTTCACTTCAAAGATTCTTTTTATTGAAATAATAGTGTTCATAATGTCATGCGCTATGAATCTGACGGTGTTTCCCATATTCTGTTTGACTGAAGTGTTCAGCTACGATCTGAATCTATCGATAAATTACCTTCTGGGTCCCCTTGCTAATTGTTGAGCCAAATTTATATATCATATTACAATAACAAGAGATATATAATGTAGGGTACTGAATATTCCTTGAGAGAGCAAATAATAATTAGTACAAAAAAATCCAATTACTTCGTAACTACTTCAGTAGTAATAATTTCTTATAATTAACCTGCAAAAGAACATCTTGTCCATGTTCTTGGCACTCCACCATCAGTAATCATTTACGTATAATTATCATTATATCCATACTCTAATGTACTGATTGTAAGTGTTATGGAGAGCCATTTGTTTGCCTAAACTCATTAATAATTCTCCTGTGTAGTTCAAGTCAATTCACAGGTATATTACTTGCTAAATAATACTATTATCTTGTACCTTATCAGAAAAACTGAAGTTCAGTGACAAGTAAAATCAACCCACATAGTAAACTTTCTTTACGAGCCATGCTAGCACTGGGGTACGAGTTTGCCTATTTAGGCTAGCGACCATTTCTTTTTACGTAATTACAGTTTACTTCGTTACTAACAGAACCTTGCTTCGATTCCCGTTTACCTTGCTGCTGCCTTCTTTCAACAGAAATCTTTAGGGAAACAAATTTGCCCCGACACCTTCCCATTACACTCAGCCACGGTCACAAAATTAAAAATCTCTTCACAGGAGTAACTTTATCGGCATGTTACTATTTTAATAGCAGCCGGTAATGGTGTACGTGGCTTTTCCCGTGACAGGACTAAGTGGTTCTGTTAGGGGAAGAGTATTATAGGCTGCACGTAATTATAAGTTTATATCGTTCACGCCGAACTTTTGTGGAATTTAAGTCCATGTTTTATGCTCAAAAATTGATTCTTTTGGCGAATGAAAGTCATTCCTGGTAACATGAACGTAGTTTCCGCTAACAGAGATCTCGCGAAACTCAGCTCGCTCTTCCCGTGCAGAAGATCAAAGGCGCCGTAGACAATTACGACCAGGTGGACGCCGTGTTCCGTAACTTACGGAACGCATTAGATGCAGCTGTGTGCTGTCGTTTAATAAACAAAATTGTCTCCTTTGTCTATCGAGCGCTACGGTTTACGGGGATGCTCAACGAGTGGCGCTGTGTATCAGCAAGAGGTTTACTGCTGAAATTTCGAGAACGTCCGTTCCAAGTAAAGATGGAAGACATTGCTTAGTCCCACACATGTCTCATGAAATGGTGGCGAGGAGAAAATGCGAAAAACTGGAGCTCATCCAGAGTTTTATCGTCAGCCGTATCTCCCACGCATTCTCTAATGGAACAGGAAAATGGTACTGGCGCAAGAAATACCCTCCGCTACACATCGTAATGTGACTTGCAGAGAAAAGATATAGACGTAGATGGTGTTTTAGAGCTAAGACGTAGAATACTCCATTATATCACTTCCAGCAGAAAACCATTAAACCCATGATTCTTTGAAGAATCGAACTCCTACGTATAAAAAAAAACCAGACCTCACTTCATAAACGAGTTACGTGTTACATATCTGACCTTAAACATATAAACGAGAGGAAGTTTAGAAAAAGCTTAAAATTAAGTTTAAAGTTTCTGTGAATTCGCAAAGTTATCTCATTATTAAACACTGGATCCGTATAGTACGGGTAATTGGCGCTCCGTTTTAAACGTAAGCTAATTTGTCACGCATCTCACTGTTTAAGACGTTATGTCTCCTGCACTATGCGTCGTACGATGATATAATTTTTGTAGGTGCGTTCACTGTTATAGGTGGATGCTGTCTGCAAATTGTGTTACAACTAGCGTTAGTAGTAAAGAAGTAATAAATAGAAAACTTCAGGGCATTTCTACTGAATGAATATTGAAGGTGTAGTAAGCAAAAAACTGTTTTCCTTTCATCATTTTGTGGAGGACGCCAGCGAGAAAATGTTTCGTAGAAGCTCCTAATTAGTGTGCTATATGTCACTAAATACTCTCATTCTCAAATACAGGATGTACGTAAACGCGGCATTTCCGCGCCGCTAGTCTCACGACGTATACACAGATTCTAACTGTAATACTTGCCTTACTGTCTAAACATTGAACATGAGATTATGCCTCTTACCGAGTAACTTATGACAACCTTTTCATTTATCATCGGTCAATAATTGTACGAAATACTGAAAATAAAACGTTGGCCGTCCGCTGGATGGTGTTGTGTAGGCAAACTGCAACTCCAACGGTGGACCACGAGCCACGAACCGTGAACCGTGTTAGCTGTTTAGTAAGATAGACATTTTAAGGTCTTTCTCAAGTAGAACGCGATGTTCACATCGGCCAAAGAATGCTACTGCCGCGATATGTATCACATTACGTGATCCACAAAACCAACATTTACTTAGGCAGAAGCTATCCCAAACGAGTATTAACATCGTGAAAGTATCTAGAATCAGCACTTGCCCAAAGTTCTTTGCTAATATCTGAAGCCAGAACATTCGTTAGGGACTTGCAACTCGCTACACCAGTCGCGCCACAACTATGTTTAGTTACTCGACGTCTTACTTTAACTGCCACTGAGCTAGTTGCATGTGTTACCTCAACCATTTCCGGTATATGTGCTTTACACATATTTCTCTAAATTTGCCCTACGTAAATCCACGACTTAAAAATCAGTTTTATTGCTTTTTCCTTCACTGTTATCATTCAGCTTGTAAAGGTAGGTAGACAAGACCAGTCTACTGAACCACAAACCGTTTCTTCATTTGTGAGGCCTTTTTTTTAATCACCTGAGCTCACTACCTGTAAACTTTGTTCCCTATGGAGATAGCGAATGAATCCATAAACAACTGCTTAGAACATACAGATATCAGTGCACGTACATACAAAATTTCACACACACATACAGAGAGAGAGGGGTAGGGGCAGAGACGGAATTTCCAAATTTCCATAAGAACTTCAAAACAGCACGTACATAAATATTTCCTTGTTGTCACAACTACAGTAATACCATAACTTGTGGGCAACACAGATATTGAACCTTCGAACTTTGACTCCTAGAATGACACAGCGGAAATAATAGAGAAGTGAAGGAAAACAGCACGAAATCGTCCAGCTAATAAGAATGTAACATATCGTGACAACTGTGCAGTTCCGTTCCTGTACTTCTCATACTTTATAACCATAGATTTCACACAGATATAGCTGGTTGTGACATTTTATCCACACTGTCTGATGCAGTGCTCTTCTATTTCGTTCGCTATCTCTCACACCCTTTCACAGTAACGGGTGAAGACCTTCCCCCCCCCCCCCCCCCCCCCCCCCCCCCAGGCGTTGTGTACATCACACTCTTATCACAAGGGCGTTATTTTTTAGCACTACTGCCACTGAAGAGGTACCGTCAGAATTCGGGTCTTTACGATGCTAGATAATACAAAAGGCCTCAATAAAATAAAAATAAAAGTGTGTTTTGTTGCAAGCATTCAAGAGGAATGCTGACGGCAACGTCAATGTATGAACATTTTTCCAGTGAACGCGAATTTAAGCAACAAATACACCGGTAGAATACGAAACTAAAGGGCTCTCAGATTTCAGTCGGTTTCGAACGTCAATCACTATTAAACATTCATTCGCGTTACTTCATTTTTAATTTCTCCTGGAAGTCTATGTAACCTGCTTAACTTTGAAGCAATTAACGTATTATAGTGGAAAAACTGTTGATTCTAGACAGGGCCAAATACTGGAATTTCCGCAGATTTTCACGATATGTTTCATAACTGCAGCATTGTGCGAATCAGCAGAAACGGACACGGCGAAACTGGTGAAACCCACCGTCGGACGTAAGTATGGGTTCCTATCGGACAGATACCACTTGAATTAAGGGCGTTCCTCAAAGTATTGAGATTTTTTGCTGGAAAGTCAAATGACATGTCCGTGCTGTCGAACATTATTTCCTTTTCCATCGCCTCAACGCAATTACTGTCATAATTAGAACTTTGAGATACGTCATACGTGCCTTCAACAACATAAGAAATGCATTCACAACAAGTTACTTATTGCGATCGAAATTCTTTGAAACTTAACTTTATTAAATTTAGAAAATTATTATAAAATATGCACAATCGAGTCTCATTGAAGGCTGGTTTGCACACAGCTGTGTTGTCAATTTTTAAACAATCAGTTCTGGTCAGGAACAGACCATTCTCAAGTATAATGCGACACTATTATTAAGATGCATGAAAAATCTTGGTCTTCCCATGTGCTTTGCCCCATGTGCTGTATTTACTACAGTATTATAGATGGACTGGGCATGTTGGTTTATAGCATGATGCTAGTTAATAGTTTTGATTTGTCATGCATTTCATTAATGGTATCACACTATAATTGATTTCTTTTGTGATCGAAACTGGTTACATATGTAGGGTGTCTCTCCTAACAGTTGTCAAACGCATTTTCTCTGGTGTTTCGGCAGATATTTGCAATTTTGCCACTTGCACCTGGAGTCGGTCTGTAACGTCGCGAGTTAATGAGCGATAACCTTCGTTGCTATACAGCCCGCAGTAATGGAGCTGGAGGCTGTGAAAGAAACCGCCACTTGTGCCTTAGCCAATGAGTCATGTACACCTGCTACTATGACAGCGTGAGAACGGCTCCTGTGTCACTTCTTAGCGACCATACATTCACCACCTATAAGAACCTAAATAAATGATATTAAACATTATTCAATCATTTTCAAAAGCGGTACACTACCTTTTGATGTTCAGGAGAAGATTGTATCCAAATTTCAGCTTTATAACTGTCATAGTTTCAAAGGTAGAAGAAATTGCTAAAAGCGTCAAAAATCGACGCTTAGGAAACCAAATTCAGTTTGGGAATATATGAGTTTATCTTTTGGTATTATCTAAAAAACATAAACAGCACTCTCAATGTGCAGAATTAATTGAGGTTTTTATATTAAAACTTTAATAATTTTTTGTTTTCGTAATATAAAAATCAGACCAAAATTATTATTGGTGTTTAATATTGTCGTGGGAGTATATGTGAGTGAATGCGAGTGTGTACGTGGGAGATTCTTCAAATTTTAATGTTGCATTATATATCGTCTTCAGTAACCTGCAAGAGTTACGCAAGCCTGTCGTGGGAAATGTTCATAGGGAATTTACCCACTTTGCTGATGATTTATGTCTAGATGAGATGACTATTGTAACAGAGCAGTCAGAAAATCAGCTAGAGTATTATCTGTATCAAAGGATATTTCCAGATTTATTGCCTTTTCGTTTTCGTTTATTAAACATTAGTTTAATATTTGTATATCAGAAAATGGCTCTGAGCACTATGGAACTTAACTTCTGTGGTCATCAGTCCCCCAGAACTTAGAACTACTTAAACCTAACGAACCTAAGGACATCACTCACATCCATGCCCGAGGCAGGATTCGAACCTGCGACCGTTGCAGCAGCGCGGTTCCAGACTGTAGCGTCTAGAACCGCTCGGCCACTCCGGCCGGCTGTATATCAGAATGATGTAGATGCGTCTGTATGTAAGGACTGGTGCAGGCCAGTTTTGGTGCGAGTAAGTTCATCAGCGAGCATTCTGATTGGCAGCGAGTATGGTTAGTCGATCAGAATTGAGACGCTTCCCACTCGTTACCTGATAGATATACCAGGAGTGAGGCCACAAGAAAGGAGTCTCTCGCTAGCTTTGAACGCGGACGGTCATGTTACTAGAGCCAGTCAAAATAATGTGTAAAATAAAGGAATACTGAGTTCCTCAAATTTGATACGTGTCGTGACTAACACTGATGTAGTTACGGACAGTTTTGTGAAGTTTGGAAGTTTTATAACTGATATTCGCGTGTGAAAATTTGGCCTCCCTAGTATCTGCGTGGCATGTTTCAGTATTCAACCACTGAGCATTTATGGCGAGCAGATTTCTTTTTCCAGAAATCCATAAGAAGGACCGAATGTGTTAACCCAAATTAGTGTCGGAATTAATGACTGTGGAAACGTTGTTTAACTCGGGTCGGGTTTGGACAGATTTCTGGCTGCTGTGCGTGCGAAAGGAGTGTATGAATTGTAAACTTGATGAAAATAACCAATAGTTTAAATGTGCGCTGAGTAATACCGTTTCTTTGGCTATAAGAACAAATAAACATTTTTTGTGGAAATTTTGGACATAATTTTCCAGAGGCCAATCCATTATTTTACCGCCCAACAAATTTTTCAATGATAGTTTTTCTACAGAAATTTATTTCATTACTAGAGTTGTGCAGCCGCAGTCATTGTAGGTATTAGATGGCGTTTTTTATCAACACTGCTTTTGCACCATCTTGTATCTATGTTGCCGAGTGGAGGGACATCGAGCAGATGCCGTTCTGAGGTAGGTGAATTCTAATTTGCAGCCTGCACACGGAATATCTCACAAATCCCTCCACGCCGCAGGTCCAGCTAAATACTGCTCACCACGTCTTTCGTGCGACGCCCAGCATCCCGTTACAACCAAAATTATTCTCAAACTGGAATTTTAGGTGAGCATTCGATAGAGCGGTCACAATTTAGTCTGCTGCCGATACTTCTTTTCTCGATCTGTATTAACAGGGACAGTAAAACACGGAGAATAACCAGTACTCCTGCCGTCGACAGCACCGCACGGGCCTGCACTGACTGATACTGCCGCACAGAAGGGCTGCTCGGTCGTTACTGTCGCAGTGATTATTCTTCGTGTTGTACAGTCCCTGTTATTGCAGATCGATAAAACGAACAAAGCACAAGTGATGATCAGTAATTGTTTGGCCTGACTCCAGACACACGTTGAAAGAAAGAAATTGCAAATACCTGTCAAAACATCAGAGAAAATGCTCATGACGACCGATAGCGTTAAATGTATTAATGTCGAATTGATACTGTCACTGCCTTCAGGCGTAAGGACCCAGGTTCGATTCCCGGTACCTTCTCTGATTTTTCTGAGGTGGGAGGATCTGGAACGCGGTCCACTCAGCCTAGTGATGCCAGATGAGGAGCTGCTTCAAAAAAAATAAAACAGCTGCGTCATCAGGATTTATGTACTGGCAATAACGGCTGGAGGGATTGGCGACATGCTGGTCACGTGTCCCACGATCACAGGTCGCTCCTCGTGCTGTCTAATAGGCAGCAGTCGACCAGTCGGCACAGGCCTAAAGGCCTAATCCATGAGTGATCTAACAAACAACATGATTAATTTAGGTGAGTGTGTGATTTTCAGATCAGTACTAAGTAAACTAATTAGGAGTACCAACTGCAGAAATTTAAATAGAGTACAATATACTGGAAAAACTGGTAGAAGCTGACCTGGAACATGTGAGGCAATGCTGACTCTACGACTTATCTTAAAAGATACATTAAGGAAAGGCAAACCTATGTTTCTAGCATTTGTAGACGTAGAGAAGGATTTGGCAATGTTGACTGGAATACTCTCTTTCAAATTCTGAAGGTGGTAGGGATGAAATACAGGGAGCGGAAGGCGATTTACAATTTGTACAGAAACCTGATGGCAGTTATAAGAGTCGAGGGGCATGAAAGGGAAGCAATGGTTGAGAAGGAAGTGACACAAGGTTGTGGACTATCCCCGATGTTATGGAAAGCGTGAGTATTGTGTGTATTGAACCGGGGACCTAGAAACGACGGAGAGGCTTTTTGCCATTGGATGCCCCTTCCCCCCCCCCCCCCCCTGGTAACGTCTCATACCAGACGAGTGTACCCTAAATGTGTCCGTGGTAGAGACAGTGTTCGTGCGACAACCGCCGACATAGTGTAACTGACGCCAGGCGGATTCGTGCTAGGGACCCGCACGGCTTCCCACTCGGGATGCAGTGCGTTAGACGGCTAGCCGGGCGAGCATAATGGAATATAGTCGAATTAAATTAGGTAATGCTGAGGGAATTAGATTAGGAAATGAGACACTTTAAGTAGGAGATAAGTTTTGCTATTTGCGAAGTAAAATAACTGATGATGGTCGAAGTTGAGAGGATATAAAATGTAGACTCGCAATGGCAAGGAAAGCGTTTCCGAAGAACAAAAATTTGTTAACATCAAGTTTGCATTTAAGTGACAGGAAGTCTTTTCTGAAAGTATTTGTATGGAGTGCAGCCATGTATGGAAGTGAAACATGGACGATAAATACTTTAGACAAGAAGAGAATAGAAGGTTTTGAAATGTGGTGCTACATAAGAATGCTGAAGATTAGATGGGTAGATCACGTAACTAATTAGGAGTTAGTGAACAGAATTATGGAAAAGAGGAATCTGTGGCACAACTTCACTCTAAGAAATGATCGGTTGGTAAGACTTGTTCTGAGGCATCAAGGGATCATCAATTTAGTATTGGAGGGCAGCGTGGAGTATAAAAATCGTAGAGGGAGACCAAGAGATGAATATATTAAGCAGATCCGGAAGAGTGTAGGTTGCAGTAGTTACTTGGAGATGAAGAAGTTGGCACAGGATAGAGTAGCATGGAGAGCTGCCTCAAACCAGTCTCTGGACTGAAGACCACAACAACAACAATATACTGTTTTATTTTGCATCATATGTTCTATTTTAGAT
Organism: Schistocerca serialis cubense; assembly: GCF_023864345.2. Classification (NCBI taxonomy): domain Eukaryota; kingdom Metazoa; phylum Arthropoda; class Insecta; order Orthoptera; family Acrididae; genus Schistocerca; species Schistocerca serialis. Next base: position 304,823,572 of record NC_064638.1, read on the forward strand.
CAAAGCATACTGATTTGTTACCTTTTACAGAATGATTAATATCTTTACGTAGCTAGTTATTAAGAGACAAATAGGACATTGGCGATTGTGAACTGTAGGTGGAGTGCTTAAGTGCATGTCATTTATAAGTCAGCGACTGGTTCGATGATGGATTGGCTGACGTCATACAGAGGTCAATCAACAATATATCCGAACAAAGTAGTGAACGTGGCCACTGTATGTCTTTTGGCAGTTTCCAGGCCTGGGCGTATGCAGGTATATATACTGCATATGACCTGTTTGTTATGACGAGACGAAACTACAGTCGTCTGACTGCGACAGTGAGTTCTTCGGGTGCTCTGGAAGATGGCCCTTCTACACTACAAGACCTGAAATATTACTTCATTTATTACATGAATCATAAAGATTTACTTAACCTGATACTATCCTTTGCTACAGGAGTGTTTGATAATTTATAATTGTCATTGCTTATTGGAGCATCGGTGGATGCACAAATTAAAAAAGTCTCCTTCTCTTGAAGTACAATGTTCAACATTTACAAAAGTACACGTCCATCTGAGACCTGACTAACACTTTTACCCTACTCGATGGTGTTATGTGCTTCATATGAGGTCTCGAACTAGGGCAGAACGCTTGGCTCTATATTGACCTCTGTGCAAGGTCTTTGCTGTGCTCAGGTACGACGCTCGTGTTCATTAGCCTCTCCCATTCGTCGTTGCAGATTGCAACGAGACGTCGCTAAGGTCTGTGGTATCGATTGGTGTGGCCCAGCGAACCTTGGACATTATCACACTGTTGACGATCATTGCACTCGAAACCAAAGTACTGAGCAACCTCTTGGATGTGACGAAATGTCTCTCAAGAAGGCTGTGATCAAAGAGATTACTCGGAATTCTAACAGTGAAGTATCTCATCCCAGGAGTGTAGTGAAGTGTCTCATCCTAGGAGTATCTCACCCTTAGCAATCTGAAAAAATGTCTAGGGCTGTTTGCATGCATCTATTTCGGCAGCGAGTTATTTAACTGCAATTTTGATACCTCTTGCATAATACTGTACTTCCTCAAACTGTAAAAAACACGCACACTACCTGAAAAATTTGGATTCCGTAGAAATATTGGAACACGTGAGGCAAATCTGACTCTACGACTTATCTTAGAAGCTAGATTAAGGAAAGGCAAACCTACGTATCTAGCATTTGTAGACTTAGAGAAAGCTTTTGACAATGTTGACTGGAATACTCTCTTTCAAATTCTGAAGGTGGCAGGGTTAAAATACAGGGAGCGAAAGGCTATTTACAATTTGTACAGAAACCAGATGGCAGTTATAAGAGTCGAGGGGCGTGAAAGGGAAGCAGTGGTTGGGAAGGGAGTGAGACAGGGTTGTAGCCTATCCCCGATGTTATTCGATGTGTATGTTCAGCAAGCAGTAAAGGAAAGAAATGAAAAGTTTGAAGCAGGATTTAAAATTCATGGAGAAGAAATAAAAACTTTGAGGTTCACCGGTGACATTGTAATTCTGTCAGAGACAGCAAAGGACTTGGAAGAGCAGTTGAACGGAATGGATAGTGTCTTGAAATGGGGATATAAGATGAACATCAACAAAAGTAAAACGAGGATAATGGAATGTAGTCGAATTAAGTCGGGTGATACTGAGGGAATTAGATTAGGAAATGAGACACTTTAAGTAGTAAAGGAGTTTTGCTATTTGGGGATCAAACTAACTGATGATGGTCGAAGTAGAGAGGATATAAAATGTAGACTGGCAATGGCAAGGAAAGCGTTTCTAAAGAAGAGTAATTTGTTAACTTCGAGTACACATTTAAGTGTCAGGAAGTCGTTTCTCAAAGTATTTGTATGAATCGTAGCCATGTATGGAAGTGAAACGTGGACGATAAATAGTTTAGACAAGAAGAGAATAGAAGCTTTCGAAATGTGGTGCAACAGAAGAACGCTGAAGATTAGATGGGTAGATCACATAACTAATGAGGAGGTATTGAATAAAATTGGAGAGAAGAGAAATTTGTGGCACAACTGGACTAGAAGAAGGGATCGGTTGGTAGGACATGTTCTGAGGCATCAAGTGATCACCAATTTAGTATTGGAGGGCAGCGTGGAAGGTAAAAATCGTAGAGGGAGACCAAGAGATGAATACACTAAGCAGATTCAGAGGTATGTAGGTTGCAGTAGGTACTGGGAGATGAAGAAGCTTGCACACGATAGAGAATCATGGAGAGTTGCATCAAACCAGTCTCAGGACTGAAGACCACAACAACAACAACACAACTTGAAAAAAAATATTGAAACACCAGAAGACGTTGTAGATGGCAATGTGACTTCGTACACATATACGCCATCGGAGCGTGTGTAAATAATCAGAGTTGCAGTTTTCTGTGACCGCTAGAACGGAGACCAGACCGCATTAGTGTGGTTCCTTTTTAGTGCTATTACCAGGCCTGATAAGATATGTAAGTGGAGTGAAAAACGTTGGATATTAAGAGACCACTGCAACGAGCACGTAAGCGTCGCCTACTCGTGTGAACCACAGTTGTCAGCGATCGGCAGAGTTTGAAAACGGCCTCACTGCGAGTCTCCATCTGACCGGTTAATCGAAACGTGCAATAAACCAGGTCTAGGGGGCATTTAGATGCGCCAGTGGCCCGTTATTTGAGTGCGTGGAAGCGTGAAAGCAGGCATTCTCGCCGTCAACATTCGAGTCGACCGCGAGTGAACTCCACAAAGGAGGATGGCCGTATTGTGCACCAAACATATCGCAACCGCTTTAACTGCCACCTGAGAAATTTGTGGCACAACTTGACTAGAAGAAGGGATCGGTTGGTAGGACATGTTCTGAGGCATCAAGTGATCACCAATTTAGTATTGGAGGGCAGCGTCTGACCGTCTGAAACAATCTGTGTGATCCTGCAGCACAGGCTGCCGTTAATGCCAGAACACAAACGGCTGTGTCTGGTGGAGGTGCTGCAGTCGGGAATCGTGGACTGTCGATATATGGCTTCGCATTGTGTTCAGCCGAGAATACGCGGTATTTCACTATGCCGTATATGCATAGTCGGCGAGTATGGCGGCGACTTGGAGAGACATTCCACTTTTCCATTGTTTTGGAGAGAGACCGCGGTGTTACCCCTGGCACCGTGGTGTGCGGGGAGACATCGCTATGTCAACAGGTAGTGACTGAGGAAACAGCTGTCGGTCAGCTTGCCTTAGGAGAGAATATAAAAGCTTTATGACATCCAGTCCAACGAAATCAGTGCATGGACCCGGGCCAATTGGGTTGCAACGTCTGTAAGTGGCCTGTTTATATGTCTGCGTTGGCAGCGCTATAGACTGTAATTAATATCGCTGGCAGCGCTCTGCGCCTTGGGTAAGGCTCGATTCACACGGGGGGCAACGTCACGTCAACGTCAGTGACGTCACACACCGTCAAAAATCCACTTGCATTCACACTGGACGGAACATCAAGCGACGGCAAAACTTGAACCACGTATCGGCGCGTTATTGGAAACCGGCAGAAGTGTTCACGAGAGAGGATGGCGGACATTATAATTAGACTTGATGAACTATCTACGATTGCAATTGCTTTAGATGATGAGGAAAGAGAGCGGAAATTGGCAAGGCAATCAAAACGAACGTGGGTGAAGAAAATGTGTGAAGGCGAATATCACACATTGTTTAGAGAGCTGGAAGAAGAGGAGACGTCATTTTATAAATATTTACGAATGTCGAGACAGCATTTTTTTAATTTGCTGTCTTTGATTAGCAGCAGCATCAAGAAAGCAGACACAAACATGCGCCGTGCAATTTCTCCACGAGAAAAACTAATGGTTTGTTTGAGGTGAGTCTGATGCTTCAGCTTTACCAATTCCTTTGAGGGTTCCTGTTCTGTACCTTTACGTATTTTATAGAACAGAATATTTATTGTAATTCTGAACACTATCAACAAATTGATCTATATGCTAAACATTCACAATTTATAGCCTCTTGTTATGTAGATCTAAATCTGCTACAGTTCGTCCTGCATAAACTTTGGCACTACAGAGAACAAACTGCACACTGTATATGAATGTGCAACATCGAACTTTTTACTGCAGTTGTACTTAAATAAGCTGTATCCATACGAAATGTTGAGTGAGACTCAGAACCAGAAAGTATGCAAATAAATACTATACATAAGTAAACTACTAGCCAAAATGACTATGTGGCGTAGAATAGTCATCTTTGCTTCGGAATGATAAATATTACATATAAGCATGGTCGAAATAAACTTTCAAGACTCGCGAATAATTGTGAAATTGGAAAGCAGGAAGGCTCTAACCTCTGCTAAGCGTTTTCACCTCCTAATCGTGAGTACATACGTAAATAAATAGATGCAGGTGCGATGTTATACATCTAAATACATTACATACAAAATAAATATAATCTTCAGTAGGCCTACAATATTCGTACAGTTATTTACCTGGGCGTCCGATAACCAATCCAATTTTCTTCCATATTTCTTCTTAAGTATCGATGTATTTTTTGCAGCTCATGTCATACAACTCCACATTTTGGCGAACAAGTTCGATTAACTTCTCGTCGTTCATATTTATATAAAAACATTTTATAACTAAAAACTCAGTAGATATTGTCGATGTGAAGAACACTGCTAGCAGAATCGAACTAGTGCCATACAAGCAGCCGCAGAACAGACAGAAAAGTAACAGGCAATCGTAAGCAGTTCGCCAACCACGTGACCCCCACCGTCAACGTCAAACTATTCTTTCGAAGTATACCAGACGGCAGGCAAACTGACGTTGACGTGACGTTGCCCACCGTGTGAACCTCGCCATTTGAAAGAATTGGACGAATATTTTGACGTCACGTGACCCGCGTTGACGTTGACGTGACGTTGCCCACCATGTGAATCGAGCCTAAGAGACTCTCTGGTTGGACGGACTAGCAGTTAGCAGTTAGCGAGCGGACGGCTTGGACATGTGTCCTTCATGCAGACTCAGTGTTGGTAGGACATGCATTGTAAAATGATGATGGATGTAGTTGGTAATGTTTGGGTAGTAGAATTATTGACAACTATATAATTTTTGAAACTTGATGCCACATGAGTAAGGTAAAATCTGTTAAATACATTGAATGCTCTTCAACAAAATCTTTCTTTGCTAACCAAATGCCTCCTAGTAGTTAGAGCCTATAGTTGTTAGAATCTTTTTATTTAACTGGCTGTAGTTGCTGCTTGCTGTAATTTCTGTAGTTCGCGTTATGAAGACTTTCTACGAGGTAAGTGACTTACGAAAAAGTATGGGTTGTCGTTAGGATTTCTTCCAATCCAGGGCTATTCTTTTGTGTTCATTATTTGAAGTCATGTTGCCATTTTAGAGCACTCAGATTGCGTTGCCTTCTATATTGTGGTTAATAAATGAATAGGTTAAGTTTGAGTTGTCTTCGTCAGGGGTAATTCGGTAGGTCAGTGTTGAAATGATAAAAATGAGTAAGGAGACAGTAGGTTAAGTTGCATTCAACAGTTTAAGACTCACACAAAGTAGTTTCATTTCGCACTGATAAGTGTGCTCATACTCCCAAGTTCTTTGAACGAGGATCGTTCAATAACTAATGCCCCACATTTTTGTTCTAAATAGCCATTAATATACATAGCCGACGTCTTTGGTGCTTCACATTTGATATTTTTTCTGTGCGCCGGTGAAGTTTCGAACAGTTATGGGAGATGGGAGAGCCGTAGTACAGCCTCAAAATGGCGTCTATGTATAACTCACGCTACAAGCAGCGTGCTGTTAGTGAATTTTTGTGAGCAGAAAAAGAAACCGTGGTGAACATCCATGAACGTTTGTGTGCACTGTATGGCGATGCTCCAGTTGATTGGAGTACAATTGGGTGATGGGTAAAGAAAGCTACAGTCTCCGGAAACGCAGAAACAGAGCTCCATGGTCAGCCACGCTCGGGACGTCCTGTCACAGCCACTGCTCCAGACATGCTCAATCATGCGGATACCATTATTCGTGCCAACTGGCGCATCACAACTTGCCAATCGGCTCTACAGTTGGTGGTCAGCATTGGAAGTGCGTCTGCAATATTCGAAACTCTCGGATATTCAGAGGGGTGCTCACGATGGGTTCCACGAATGCTCACAGCGGACCACAAGATTCAAAGAAAGGCCATTTCATACGAATTGTTGGAGCGTTTTGAAATCGATGGAGAGGCTTTTCTGTCACGGATCGTTGCAGCGGACGAAAGCTGGGTGCACCACTTTGCGTCTGAAACAAAAAGGCAATCCAAGGAGTGGCATCATCCCCTTTCACCACAAAAGAAGAAATTCAAGACAACCCCCTCTGCCGGAAAAGTCATGGCGACAGTCTTCTGGGATTGTGATAGTGTCATTCTCGTGGATGTGATACCAAGAGGGTCAACCATCAATTCAGAGGCATACGTGAAGACTCTGAATAATCTCAGGAACCGTTTCCGACGTGCTCGAAATGACAAGAATTCAGCAGGAATCTTGCTCCCACACGATAACGCACGCCCACACCCAAGTCTGACAACCCGGGAACACATCGCCAAATTGGGTTGGACATCATTGCCTCATCCGCCCTGCAATCAAGACTTCCATCTCTTTGGGCCACTTATAGATTCTCTACAGTGTACACACTTTGATTGAAGATGACGATAATGTCAGTCATGCAGTGAAAACATGGCTCTGCCTACAGGACAAGAGTTTTTACCAGCAGGGAATACATGCTCTTCCACAACGTTGGCGCACGGCCATAGAACGTGATGGAGAGTATGTAGAAAAATAGGATACGGACAAGAAATGTCGATGTATATTGTCACCAAATTCTGACACTAATCAATAAATATATTATGAGAAAAAATGTGGGACATTATTTATCGAACGACCTTCTTATATTTCACTCGGATTTTTAATCACCGAAATAACACCGCAAACTCTCTCAAACCGTAAAGTTTGATTTCGTTTCCGCCTACCCTTCTGGCTATGTTTTGCCACACGATATACCGTGTTTACAAGGAAGATTTTCTCTGAAGGCATTCCTTTGTTCTAATATCGACAAATTCTGTATCTAGCGGGTATGTCTGTTTGTCAACTCTGTCTTGAGAAAGAGCCGTTGTTCTGAAAATTATCTGCGTCCCTATAGTCGAACTGTGTATGTCTCTACCGCATCTAATCGGATAACGGTAACGGAACCTTGCAGTCGTTCTTTAGCGGCTCATGGCCCAGCTCCATACTCAGGTCCCCCCCCCCCCCCCCAAACACCTAAGCTCCATGTGTCTTGTGGCAGGCATCTTTCCTGTCTCGTGGTGGCTACCTGTCTCATTCATTACAAGATCCTTTTATGATAAATGTTTCAGTTACTTTATAATCCGTAGCTTGTTTTCTTTTCTTCCAGTAACACATCTTTCTAACAAACTGTTCCTGTGCTGCTATTCTTACTATTTAACCCAGTTTGTTTCTACCTGGATAATTGTTCTGTTCCTGTTATGCACTGCTTCATATATTGTTCTTTGCATTCAGCTATGTTCTCCAACATCCTTCTAGCTCTTGTTCCGTTAAATTCTTCCTCCCCTATACCACCAAATAGCTTATCATCTCGTACTTCACTTGTCTACGTGACATACAAGGGTCTTCGTCGTCACCCTGCAACTCGTCCAGTGTCCTGCCTTTTTGTTTTCCACTGCCCCACTTAACTTTGATATTTTTAAACAGTCTAGTCACATTATTTTAGAAACTGACCAAAAGATTCTGTCCTACCTTTGAGTAGACGAAACTTCTTTTGTTCAAGATTATTCTTTTCTGTCTCCCCTAATCTCGTTTTTACTCTACCATGGCTTCGCCGACGCAGCCAGTACGTCACAGGATTCTCTTTATCTTAGTAGTATCAGTTTTTCTTATCCATACAATTACTGAGCAGTTTAAAACACGTAAGTATAATGTCATATTAATGAGCAAGCTACCTATTTACATTGCCTATAACTTAATGGCAACATTTATCAAGAATTCAAACAGCAATTTATATAATTTCATATTCTCTGTTGTAATGCTGAGGAGATAGTTTTCATGTGAACAAGCCCCTTAAGGAGGCAGCCAAATTCCTTTCTTGTAATATATTCAACTTTGTTGTTCTCTCGTTCTCAGCTGCGTATAATACTACGATATGTTGCTAATTTATACTTTTGGACCTCCTAATTACAAGGGAATGAAACAAAGTATTTCTGCCATACATTTCAGCAGTTCCTAGTGCTCTGAAGTCTGAACACAAAAGTTTAGATGGTTCTTATACGAATAAGAAAAGCGCTAACAATGGAGCAAAAACACAACAAGTAGAACAACCAACTTTGATTTCACCAGGGACCTTTGTGCACAACGACTGTGGATTGTAAAGAAGTAGAGGCACACAGCGCTCAGTCTCAATGTCATTAGTTTTCATTATTCTTGCAAATCTAGATTTCGGCGATAAATGCCCACCTTCAGTGCATTTGCGTTACAACTAAACAGACTCGCGGCAGCTCATGTCACCATATGTTCTGACAGATGTACAGGCAAAAGGATGCTCCTCAACTGAATGTTTGTTTGGTTCATCCTTCATTTTAAGCTACCTAATCGCAGGAAGTTACAACATGGGGAACATCTCATTCGCTTCGGGTACGTGTGGAATAGACTGGGACAAATACCCGTTAATACCTCTACAGCTTCCTCCTCGAACAAATCCTGTATCCTCCTCTTAGATTTTGGGCTTATCGTATTTTCTGCGGATCTAGACTCGTGTGCAAGTTCTCTCTCTGTTCTCTGATCAGTTTCAACAGGGTTCATATTCCCACCACTTGTGAAAAAATAAAGTTCTCATACAGTTTAACAAGATATTCTTTCGTTGTAAATCCCCGCACCAGAAGATTTCAGGTTGATTATATTTTGGTAATACATACTTCGGAACCAGACTGTTAACTGTATGGCATCCCCAGGGACAGATTTGGATTCTGACCGCAATTTGTTGATTATGGGCTGCACATTAAAACCGAAGAAACTGCAAAATGCTAAGAAGTTAGGAGACGAGACGTGGGTAAGTTGAAGGAATCATCTGCTATTGAGAGTTTTGGAGGAAGCGTTACGTAACGATTGACTGAAACAGGAGAAAGGAATACAGCAGAAGATCAATGGGTAGCTTTGCGAGATGAAATAGTGAAGGCAGTAGAGGATCAGGCAGGTAAAATGACAAGGCCTAATGGAAATCCTGGGATACCACAAGAGATACTGGATTTAACTGATGAAAAGAGACAATATAAAAATGCAGAAAATGAAGCAGCCGAACGTCTAAAAATGAGATTAATGGGAAATGTAAAATGGCTAACCAGGAATAGCCAGGGGATAAATTAAGGATAAATAAGCATATATAAATAAGGGCAAGATAAATACTGCCTATAGGAAACTGAGAGACTTTAGAGGAAAGAAAAGCAGCTGTATGAATAACAAAAGTTCAGATGGAAAACCATTACTAAGCAAAGAAGGAAAAGCTGTAAGGTGGAAGGAGTGTAGAGAGGGGCTGTACAAAGGAAATATAATTGAAGGTAATATAAGGGAAGAGAAAGTAGATGAATATGAGATGGGAAATACGATACTGCGAGGAGGATTTGACAGAGCACTGAAAGACCTATGTCGAAAGAAGACCCCTGCCGTAGACGCCATTTCGTCAGAAATACTTATATCTTTGGGAAAAGTAGTCACGACAACATTGTTTCATCTAGCATGCAAAAAGTATGAGCCATGAGATGAAATTGTGGCGACACGTGTCAGACTAGTGAGAAATCTGACGACCCCAAAACAAAATCCTCGTACTGTTTTTCAGAACAAGTTGTCAGTCACATTGTGAATTAGACGTCGATATTTGTTTAGTGCTGAAACCTTCTGGACTAGGACTCAAGAGATTTTGTGGATTCAGTGAAAACTAATATGATGACCTTGATAAAATATCATTTCCTTGCCGCCGTGTTTCAGAAAAAAAATATTGTTTTGACTAATATCGGGTCCACATCCCTGACAATAGCTAAGCGTGTGCAAGCACCAGCCGACAGTTTGGAGCTGAAACTGGAGAAAACTGGATCTTCTAACCCGGACAACTCTCCTTCCTCCTAAAGCAGACTGCAATTATTCTCCATCTGCTAAACGTCGTACGTGCACATGTGTGATAAACCGTTCTAAATGAGACACCCGATCGTAACTAAATCTTAGACTGACAATTCAACATAGGAAAATATCTCAACGATTGCGAACACATTGCAGGGACATAATTTCCTCCATGTTTTCTTATTCCCACCTTAAGCATTGTTGCAACTCATCCCCAGATCACCTCCTCTTCCTCTCCCCCGCCTTGTTCTTCCCATCTATCAGTTGTTTTCCATTAGTTGTCAAGTCGTACAGAATTGGTTTCATACGGGTTATTATGTTTCCTTAGTGTAACGCTGTCCGTCAGCGCGAGGTATCGTTAACAGCAGTGAAGAATATTACGGGATATCCATGTATTCTTTCCTTTCATTTTGAATGTGACTGTTTCCTTGAAGACACATTTCTGTCAACGATAGGCTTGGAGCAAAGAAGGACTTTCTGCAAGGAATAAAGAGAACTGTGAGGAGTATACAAAAGTCTTAAAAAGTAAGTAAGTTAAAAAAAACAATAGTGTCAAACATTGATTCCAAAAAGCGGTCAAACTCCTTGGGAGATGCATATTTATTAGGCCAATGGTTGTGCTCTTACATTAAACAAATCCCGGCCGTGACATCAACACGACAAAGAACAGCCAATGTACGCATCTTGTATCGTTGTTCAAGCTCCGATCCGAAAGTCGCTACTGCTGAAATGACGTCGACGCAGCAGGCCAACTAGCGTTTGAATGCTATCAAGTTCTTACAAAAAATAAGAAAAAAATCGTCAATGTGTCCAACTGCCGTATAAAGAATCTAGTTTCGATTCTTGGCACTGCTGGAGCTATTTGCGTGTTGCTAGACGTGGAACGAACTGCATACACCCTCATGTAGCCACCTGTGCACCTATTTGAATGAAATGCCTGATATCCTGCTACACCAGTGACATGGAAACTGAACCAGATAGAAGCAGCGATAGCATCTGTGCAGCAGATAGTTCCGATGGCGGCAGCCGCGACTCCATAGATCACTTACAAACTCATCACATGCTGATAGACTGTGGTCTGCTACAGGAAATAGATACCCTGCTTGGCTTCTGGATCAGTTTCTCGCCATTGAAGCCGATGTTACGCTGACACCCGAGTGTAATTGTCACTTCAGTTTTCTGGAGATGGGCAATGGATTTGGAATCCTTTAAGCTGAGACCCGTCAAACGACAAAACAGTGAGAAGTAACCTGGCTACAAGATCTGTCACATGACCGTTTCTGACAGCGCTTTTTCGTAAACAGGCGTTTCGTATCATCTGTATCACCGCAGTGTTATGAAAGTAGAATTATCAAATGTAATCCATGCAATCAATGTTTCCGTTCTTTTATTTCTTCATTTTCTGACGATATGCTCACAGTGAAGTAATGCAGACAAACCTTTATTGTGCCATGCACCAACCGAGGTGCCGGCCGGAGTAGCCGAGCGGTTCTAGGCGCTACAGTCTGGAGCCGCGTGACCGCTATGGTCGCAGGTTTGAATCGTGCCTCGGGAATGGATGTGTGTGATGTCCTTAGGTTAGTTAGGTTTAAGTAGTTCTACGTTCTAGGGGACTGATGACCTCAGATGTTAAGTCCCATAGTGCTCAGAGCCATTTGAAACGTTTTGAACCAACCGAGGTTATAGCTACCAAAAGGATCTGGTTCAGGTGGGTTACTGAGAGGCAGATCCCTCCTCAAAGAAATCACATATTGAGATAATAACTTCGTGCACCGGGTTTAACAATATCAAAGGGGTGGTCCTAGTAAATAAGTCCTTAGTGTTGGACTTGACAATTCTCATTAAAGATATATTGCAGGGGAAAAGGGATTAACTACTGGATTAAAATCGTGGCCCAAGAGAATCTGAGTTTATTACATTCATTCTCGGCGTGCACGACTAAAAGAAGAGTAATATGGACATGGATCGTAGCTGAGAACCCGACAAAATCAACATTTAATTAGGACAAATAAATGAGAAACGACAAGCACTGATTAACTTGGCAAAGTTCTCAAAAACGGAAGCGGGGATTCCCGAAGTAATTAACATCGTAGCAACTTTATCGCGTGAAACATGACCTCTGGTGGGAACACAGTGACTGTAAGGTCGTACTGAACGACGAAAGGAAAACAAAGATGCAGCTACTCGTGCCCGCCAAGTCATGGATGGGTACTCGTGAATACAATTAAGTGTCGTAAAACGCCAAACAACACTCCTCCCGAACCAGGCGATGCCGCCTGATAATCTCGTCAGAATCAATGTGTAGGAATGCGAGCTTCATATAGTGGAGATGTCCGCCACTACCATCCGTCAGAGAAAACCAAGGATGCCTCTCAGAGCAGAATTTTCTCTCGCTGTAGGATTCAATCACTAAAGACTGAAGTCTGAAGTCTTAACTCTGAACGTGTATACTGCCTTGTGTCTTCTCCCGGAGTCCACTCAAAACTTGCTCTCCGGACTCTGCTCAGCTCAGAGTCTGCGCTACAAAACACAATCGCCCAATAAAATGAGGGGTGCCAAATTCTGACCAATAACGAAATGGTTAAGATGCTGCCTGTTCTCCGACCAAAAAAATAGTTCAGAGGAATTAAATTTTGGATAATTTCCCACATGGATTAAGTGTGCGAAAATATCTGTGTAGTAGTGGCTAATAAATATTCAAGTGTATGTAAAAGCAATAGTATTTTCTAATTTAATAACGAGTGAAAGAGACTAAGTTGTGCAAAGAGCATTTATGACGGTTTGATATCTGCTGGGGATACATTCAGTGAGGTGTCTGAATGTATGTGGATGTATGGTTGTGCATTCTTCCTCCAGAGCCGAAACCACGGAAGTCAGTGATGTTGGACACTGCCATCTGGAGCGAGTTCGACGTTCCAGCTCATCCTAACGGTGTTCCACTGGGTTCAGGTCGGCGCTCTCGGCAGGCCAGCCTACTTCAGGAATGTTATTGTCCACAAACCTGTGCCTCACATATCCTGCCTCATAACAGGGTGTAGAGATCGCTGATACAAAAAAAGAGAAATCTCACAACTATTCCTCTAATGTACACGGTGTACAGTCTACATCTACATCTACATCCATACTCCGCAAGCCACCTGGCGGTGTGTGGCGGAGGGTACCTTGAGTACCTCTATCGGTTCTCCCTTCTATTCCAGTCTCGTATTGTTCGTGGAAAGAAGGATTGTCGGTATGCCTCTGTGTGGGCTCTAATCTCTCTGATTTTATCCTCATGGTCTCTTCGCGAGATATACGTAGGAGGGAGCAATATACTGCTTGACTCTTCGGTGAAGGTATGTTCTCGAAACTTTGACAAAAGCCCGTACCGAGCTACTGAGCGTCTCTCCTGCAGAGTCTTCCACTGGAGTTTATCTATCATCTCCGTAACGCTTTCGCGATTACTAAATGATCCTGTAACGAAGCGCGCTGCTCTCCGTTGCATCTTCTCTATATCTTCTATCAACCCTATCTGGTACGGATCCCACACTGCTGAGCAGTATTCAAGCAGTGGGCGAACAAGCGTATTGTAACCTACTTCCTTTGTTTTCGGATTGCATTTCCTTAGGATTCTTCCAATGAATCTCAGTCTGGCATCTGCTTTACCGACGATCAACATTATATGACCATTCGATTTTAAATCACTCCTAATGCGTACTCCCAGATAATTTATGGTATTAACTGCTTCCAGTTGCTGACCTGCTATTTTGTAGCTGCAAAATGCTATTTTGTGCTGCAAAATGGATTCATATCCTTACGCATTTTGCGTTTGCTTCAGCACAACGAGGGAATCGCATCCTAACCACGAAAAACACACCATGCCTGTTAACACCACCTCCACCACAATCCATTGTTGGTAATTCACATGACAGCAAGCAGCGTTTACCAGGCATTCGCCAAACCCGAATCCTTTCACCGCATTGCAGCAGAGTATAGGGTGATTCGTCACTCTAAATCACTCGTTTCCAGTCATCCATTGTCCATGGTGCCGCTCTTTGCACCACCTCAAGTGTGGCTTAGTACTGACTGCAAAAACGTGTGGCTTTTCAGTGGCTGGTCGGTCATTCCAGTTCACTATTTTTAACTCTCTACGCACAGTCATTGTGCTAGCTGAGCTGCACTCGCAAGTGATTGCTTCGGCCGATTCCACACGACTTTTTGCAGCCACCCTCCGCAATGTTTGATGGACCTTTTACATCAGCACATGAGATCTGTCTGGTCTCGGTTAAACTGCAGTTAAATATCTTCAACATTTCGCGGCCCTGTCAGCAACTGTGTAAATATTAATTTTAATTTTAATAATCAACAGCCTCAGTTGCACCGTTTACCTAGAATTTACCTAGGTTTCAGTCGGGATAACCCAACCTTCTTCAGAATAACAGTGTCTATCGTTTGTCGATAGTGGACATCGTCAAGCTAAAACTACCAATCCATAAATTATCGTCAGACTGTAAAAACATATCTGAAACTGCCTCGGCCCCACTTCGCGACCGCGATGCGGCAGACACGAGTGCTATACTGGAACTGACCGTAGCGTCATGAGGCTCGCCTATGCGTTGTAACCATAGCTAAGCAGTGCTTAACAATTACGTCTTAAAAATTTCTAGACCTAGTCATAATAATGACGATGTTGGCTTTATATCGTCCTTCCCACTCCTAAGTTCTCTTTAGGTATTTAAACTTCATGCTTATGCACAAAAATTTTCCTAGATAGGCCATACCTTGTAAGCACGTCTTTCTTATATCATGACCAATGAATACCTCATCAATGTCAAAACAGTCGATCTAAGTACGTTCTGCACAGGATAAGATAAACGCCCTTTTCCTCAGCTACACCTTTTATTTCACTTTACTAGTAAATTCAAGATCAGGAGTTAAGGTTCGCGTCTTGTCCCAACAAGTAACTACTATACAGTTTATGCGTAGGCGCAAGGTATTGTGTCCGCATAGGCGGGCATCATGATGCTAGGTCAGTTCCAGTACAGTAATTGCGGCTGCCGCATCGCGGTCGCGAAGTGGGGCCTAGGCAGTTTCAGATAAGTTTTTACAGTCTGACGATAATTTATGGGTTGGTAGTTTTAG
The DNA here is from genome assembly GCF_023864345.2 of Schistocerca serialis cubense. NCBI lineage: Eukaryota > Metazoa > Arthropoda > Insecta > Orthoptera > Acrididae > Schistocerca > Schistocerca serialis. The sequence goes on from NC_064638.1 coordinate 304,838,845, forward strand.
CTTGACGATGTCCACTATCGACAAACGTTAGTTACTGTTATTCAGAAGAAGGTTGGGTTATCCCGACTGAAACCTAGGTAAATTCTAGGTAAACGGTGCAACTGAGGCTGTTCATAATTAAAATTAAAATTAATAAACTGTAGTTGTTCCTTCGAGTTTCTGCTTCACGATCACGTCACCAGTAGTCGACTTGGTCAACTTTAAAAGAGTTGAATATCCCTGATGGATTTGTTACTCAGGTGACATAACTAGTCAATGTCCGAAGTCAACAAGCTCTCCTGACAGACCCATTCTGCTGTTACTGGTTCTCTATTGGTGACACGATGCTATCCGCTTCCTTCTATACTTGCGGCTCCGTCTCTTGTGACATCTGGTGTTACATAGGGATGTCAGAATACGTCTAACACAATCTACTTCTACATACTGAATGTACAAACTGAAAGCTGTTAGCCGCGCGTAGTGGCCCCATGGTTTAGGGTGCCATGGCACGGTTTGCGCGGCACCTCCCGCCAGATGTTCGAGCCCTCCTTCGGGCATGTGTGTGTGTGTGTGTGTGTGTGTGTGTGTGTGTGTTGCTCTTAGCATAAGTTAGTTTAGTAGTGTGTAAGTCTAGGGACCGATTACCTCAGCAGTTTTGTCCCTTAGGAATTCACACACATTTGAATATCTTTTTCAAAGCTGTTAAAAGTTAGCATCCTGTCCGTCTAGAATAAAAACAAGTATCCGTAGAAGAACTTAATTTCACAAGAAAAGAAGAAAAATGTAATTATTTAATTACGGATGAATTTGATTGATGAATGCGGAGCTGGTGCTGTCGGGGAAATGAAGGAAAAGAATTTCGCCTTGAATCGTATACACGGTCTACTTGCTCGAATACTCCAGAAGGGGAAATCAGATATTATCTGTTCCGTAGTTCATCATCTCATTACGCCCCTAGCGCACAGGGATGCCTTACACTTTGACACAAAAAAAGGTAGCGGCTCCAAGGCACGGAAAGCTGAAAACTTTGTGGATAGTCGTATGCGCTCCTCCATATACACACATAAAAAAAACTTTTGCATCACCTCGGTTCCGAGAGTTTCTGAACCTGTACAGAAAATTGAAATACAGATCTACATAACATCATTTCCGCCATTTTTATTGCTTTTGAAAACCGCACATTGTATGCCGTACCACCATACAGCGAGACCTTCAGAGGTGGTGGCCCAGATTGCTGCACACACCATTACCTCTAATACCCAGTGGCACGTCCTCTTGCATTGATGCATGCCTGTATTCGTCGTGGCATATTATCCACAAGTTCATCAAGGCACTGTTGGTCCAGATTGTCCCATTCCTCAACGTCGATTCGGCGCAGATCCCTCAGAGCGGTTGATGGGCCACGTCGTCCATAAACAGCCCTTTTCAATCCATCCCAGGCATGATCGATAGGGTTCATATCTGGAGAACATTCTGGCCACCCTAGTCGAGCGATGTCTTACCCTGAAGGCGGTCATTCAAAAGATGTGCACGATGGGAGCGCGAATTGTTTTCCATGAAGACGCACTCCTCGCCAATATGCTGCCGATATGGTTGCACCATCGGTCGGAGGTTGGCATTCAGGTATCGTACAGTCGTTACAGCGCCTTCCATGACCACCAGCGGCATACGTCGGTCCCACATAATGCCACCCCAAAACATCAGTGAACCTCCACTTTGCTGCACTCGCTGGACAGCGTGTATAAGGCGTTCAGCCTGACTGGGTTGCCTCCAAACGCGTCTCCGACGATTGTCTGGTTGAAGGCATATGTGACACTCATCGGTGAAGAGAACGTGATGCCAATACTTAGTGGTCCATTCAGCATGTTGTTGGGCCCATCGGTACCGCGCTGTATGGTGTCGTGATTGCATAGATGGACCTCGCCATGGACATCGGGAGTGAAGTTGCTCATCATGCAGCCTATTGTGCACAGTTTGAGTCGTAACACGACGTCCTGTGACTGCGCGGAAAGCATTTTTCAACATGGTAGCGGTGCTATCAGGGTTCCTCCGAGCCATAATTCGTAGTTAGCGGTCATCCACTGCAGTAATAGCCCTTGAGCGACCTGAGCGAGGCATGTCATCGACAGTTCCTGTCTCTCTGTATCTCCTCCATGTCCAAACAACGTTACTTTGGTTCATTCTGAGACGCCTGGACACTTCCCTTGTCGAGAGCCCTTCGTGGCACAAAGTAACAATGAGAACGCGATAGAACCGCGGTATTGATCGTCTAGGCGTGGTTGAACTACAGACAAGACAAGCCATTTACCTCCTACCTGGTGGAATAACTGTAACTGATCGGCTGTCGGACCCCCTCCATCTAATAGGCGCCGTTCATGCATGGTTGTTTATATCTCTGGCCGGGTTTAGAGTAATCTCTGAACAGTCAAAGGGACTGTGTCTGTCATACAATACCCACAGTCAACGTCTATCTTCAAGTGTTCTGGGAACCGGGGTGATGCTAAACTTCTTTTGATGTGTATAGTTTCCATTTCCGCCGTGGGTAGAAGATTACCGCTGCTGGTCAGTACTGTGCGTTCCTCTGGGTCTGATCGCAAAATTAACTTAGTTTATTTATTGCTTTTGTGGGTGTAGAACCTAAAGCTCAGATGCATAGCCATAACCTTTTATTTAGGTGATTATGTTGAAATCCGTTGAGCTTCTGCGACAGTTGCCTCCAGCTTCGTCCTAATATGTAACCAAAACTTCTCGGAGTAGCATTGCAACGAGCAGTGCTTGTGTAGTTTCTCTCGCTAGGAACGTGTAATGCAACTCTTTGCGAGTGCAGCACTGCCTCTGGCGTCGCCCGGGAAGGTTTTGTCTGCCAACAGTGGATTTTTACGCCACAACAGTCTCGCACGCTCCTCGTTTTTTTTCCAATAACGTTTGCAAGTGAAAAACACGCGGCTCTAAAATTTTATCTCTTGCTCGGGAAGCAGCTACAAATATGCTGCCTACAAAGATGACTCATGACTTCTCGTTTCAAAAGACGGCGACAAGTCGATTGAATTCGAACCTCGTCGCCGACGTCCGTCAACTGTCTGATCAGACGAAAATATCCAGAAAATTCGCGAACTTATTCTTGAAGACCAAGAAGTTAACTGAAATTCTTAGAGCTCGGTTCTGCAAATGCATACAAAGATTCTGAGTGACCAGCGGAGAGAGAGCCGGGTGTAAGGATACACAACGTGTTTTGAAAGAACGCCTCTAAGCTCACAAAGACTTTTTTCCACGATCGTTACTACCGATGAGTCACGTTGCCACGGTTACTTCTCGAAAACGAAACAACAACAATCAAACGAACGGAAGATGTCAATCTCGCCTCGCCCGAAAAGTTCATGAATGGAAGTCAAACATCACGATATTATTCTTCTAATTTTCTCTTTCTTTGGTGGGCAGGGGAGGGGTCGGAAAATAGGGCATTCAAACTTCTTGTCACCATTTCAAACTATTAATCAAGTTTCCTATTTAGAGATTCTGAGAACATTACTTACCAGTGCGACGGAAATAAATCTGTGGCAAATGCGGAACATAATTTCCATCTGCCATCAGGATCCTCCTGCTAACACAGACACCGTAGTTGAACAAAACAGCATTACTCATTTAGTCAATGCACCTTACCCAGCTGATGTAGCTCCGTGAACTTCATTTTTGTTTCTCACTTGTAGAAGGGCATAAAGGACAGTAATTTGATGATGTAGAAACGGCCAAGAAAGAAGGAAGGAAGTTAGGTTGTAGTGGAAAAGGCTCTTAAACAATTTAATCATTCACGTTAGGATTCTTTCAAGGTTTAACATTACGTCACGTCCCTATATGACACCATTGTCTGCAAAAACGTACATTTTCTTAGATTCTCACTAAACATTTTCACGTGATACGAATAATAGTGTGTGTGGCACAGAAGGTTCTCTTAGACTAGAAGCACGATGTGTTAAACATGCTTAAGCTTATATAACATACTAAGTGATTCAACGAAGACACAGAGCAAAACCACGAACCGTCAACTTTGCCTGCCAGTAGCGGTTACGTCGGACATACGCTATGTCCTCAGTGTGAAGTACGTCCTTCCCCATCAAGATAAGCAAACCAAGCCAGTGTTCCTGCCGTCTGAAGTGGTCACTTTCCCAAAAGGGGATCATGTAAACCGACCAATGACGAGGCTTTTTCTCCCACACCGTACTCTCTGCTGTTTCATTCTTAACCGTTGCTATTTTCATTATTCAGTTCAGGAACTTCCGATAACTTCAGAATACGACATGCGAGAACCACGCTGCACTGTACTCCTCCTCCATCGACGTTTCTATTCGTTAATGACTACGCGTTTGGACACAGCCTCGTACCTAAAGACTTGCCGTAGATTTCAGTGGTATCTCTCATTTTCACAACGGCTGTCTGTGCTCGGGAGCTGTGAAACTCGCTCTCACTTCACTTCCTGCCGCATCCAGCCATTGTTTCCACTGCATAGGTGACCGACCTACTCAGGTCCACTCACAGAATGCAGTTTACAGGCTGCAAACATCCCCTCCAACGTTCAGTTATTATGTGATACGTCATGGCAGACAGTCATCGCTGCAGACGATTAAAAAAAAAAAAAGAAAGACATTTACATCAGTGTTTACACCTATCAAACGTACACGTATAATGAAGAATACTTTCAACGTGGAAATATTCATTTTTTGAGTCATCGGTCTTCTGACTGTTTTGATGCGACCCGACACGAATTCCTCTCCCGTGCCAACATTAACACCCCAGAGCAGCCATTGTAATCTACGTCCTCAATTATTTGTTGGTTGTATTCCAGTCTCTGTCTTCTTTTACAGTTTTTACCCTCTACAGCTACGTGTAATACCATAGAAGCTAATCCCTGATGCCTTAATAGATGTCATGTCACCATGTCCCCTCTTCTTGTCAGTGTTTTCCATGCGTTCCTTTCCTCGCCGATTCTGCGGAGAACCTTATCATTTCTTAAGTTATCAATACACCTAATTTTCAACCTTTTTCTGTAGCACCACGACTCAAATACTTCGAATCCCTTCTGTTACGGTTTTCACACAGCCCATTCTTCACTACCACTGAGTGCAGTGCTTCAAACGTACGTTCGCAGAAATGACTTCCTCAAATTAAGGCCTATATTTAATACTAGCAGACCTCTCTCGGCCAGGAACGCACATTTTCTCAATACTAGTCTGCTTTTTATGCCCTCCTCGGCCAGTCCGTCACCGGTTACTTTAATGCCTAGGTAGCAGAATTCCTTAACTTCTTCTACTTCGGGATACCAATTCTGATGTTACGTTTCTCACTATTCTCATTTCTGCTACTTTTCATTACTTTCGCCTTTCGTCTATTTACTCTTAATCCAAATTCTGTACTCATTAGACTGCCTATTCCATTCAACACATCCTGTAACTCTTCTTCACTTTCACCCTGAATTTTAATTCCACTCTTGAACCTTTCTTTTATTTTCGTCATTGTTTCTTCAATGTACACACTGAATAGTCGGGGCGAAAGACTGCATCTCTATTTTACACTCTTTTCAATCCGAGCACTTCCTTCTTTGTCTTATACTTTGTTATTCCCCCTTGGTCCTTGTACATATTGTTTTCTACCCGCCTATCCCTGTAACATACTCCTATTTTTCCCACAACTTCGAACATCTTGCATCACTTGAGATTGTTGAACGGTTTTTTCAGGTCGTCAGATTGTCTGAACGTGCCTTGACTTCTCTCCAGTCTTGCTTCCATTATCAACTGCGACGTTAAAACTGCCTCTCTGATGCCTTTATCTTTCCTTAAGCCAAGCTGATTTTCATCTAACAGAAAAGCAATTTTGTTTTCCATTTTCTTGTATATTATTCTTGTCAGCAACTTGAATGCATGAGCTGTTAAGCTGATTGTGCGGTAACTCTCGCATTTTTCGACTCTTGCTATCTTCGGAATTGCGCGGATGATGTTTTTGAACATACATAGCTTCCCAAAATCTTCAAATGTATGTGAATTCATAAGGGATCAAACTGCTGAGCACATCGATACCTAGACTTACACATTATTTAAATTAAATTAAACTAATTGATACTAAGAACGACACACGCGCCCATGCCCAAGAGAGGACACGAACCTCCAGCGGGAGGGGTCGCGCAGTCCGTGACATGGCGCCTCAAACCTCGCAGCCCTCCGCGCAGCTTTCAAAAATCATACCTTGTTCACCTTCTAGGAGTAATCACAGCAGCGGACAGTAGATACTTTTTGCCACGATGGCATCCATGCCCGTGTCTTTCCTTTTGCAACGTGAAATAGGGACAGAATATTTTCACATTTAGCTTTGATTCATTTTCTGTACTGAGGCCGGCCAGAATTCTCTGTCTACATAAAGCAACAGCTCCATAACATACACGTATGATAAAATCGTCTGTGATGTACTCATGATAATTTTTTTCCTAGGGCTTACGTGAAGTCGTTGGTGCATGAAACCCCCATCATAATGTGATTGGTAGGTTCCCAGCGGCCTTTCTCGTTGTACGATAGACAATAGTGATATCAGAGAGGGTGTGGCAAATTTTAAGCGGCACTGTAGTGTGTACATTGAGACTGGTTACTTTGAACAATCACTATGAGCATTAATTGGTATAACTTGAGTCAACAAATACCTAAATAGTCATCTCTGACAATTTATTTATAAACTCAAATTACTGCAAGTTTGCAGTCTACATCATGCGCATAATTTCGACAAAAAATATATCGTACACCCTCCATAATCAGCATATTCTAGTATTCTTGCTTTTTCTGGTAAAATACCTCGTATATCAATTGTATAAATGTAAAATAACAAAGGTGGTAGGACAGATCCTTGGACTAACTCCACACTGGACATCTACGAATCGTCAGTCCCTTTGCACGAATACATTACATATGTTCTTTGTTATAATACGGTCATTAGGCTACAGACGAAGATCTGTTGGAACTTTAAGCATCTTCGTTTTTGGGCGCGTACAGATAGAATTACTTTGTTACACATTCTAGCGTCCATACAGCATTCCATTAAATATTTACATGTGGAGTGATAAAACTAAATGTCCACTATCAAAATGTCCACTAGCAAATGCGTTAACACTTATCTGAGGTATCCTGTCCAAGTCGGAATTATTTTATTAAAATTATGAGGTAGCTCAAGGTGCTGTACGTACCATTCGAGATGCCGTACTGTAACTTTGCATTCGAAAACAATTGTGGTGACGGTCTGCATGAGAATCCTTTTTCTTAACAGTTGGCTAACTCTTCATTTTCAGACTCTCAATTCTTTTCTTTCTTACTTTTCTCTTTATCGCAATTCTGATTTGACTGCTTTCCATTATTTCGTTCATTCATTCACCTATTTCTAACTAAACGCTAAGAGCAATGCCCAGTCGACTCAATGAAATGAGCAATGTACACGTAAAGCTCCTTCTTTACCTATATAGGTGCAGTTTCTAACTAATGGAAACTGCTGCTTTTCGTTTCCTCGTTTTTACCTAAAAGAACCGCATTAAGGACATTGTGGGACTACGTGTTTGCGTTTCCATCCAGGAGCGTGGACAGATTTACGGCCCATAGCTATCCATAGGGCTATCGACGTAAATCACCTTAGGGGAACCGCTCTGAGCCTTTCCTCTCCGATAAGCCGAGCTACTGTCCTACTGGTAATTATTTACAGACCACAATCCGAAATGGGGCATGGACCTCGTAATTCTAGAGCACTGCACGTCATACCGCGTAATCCTAGGGCATTGTGCGTCAAACTGCCCGTTGACAACGTCCTATGAGCACTCCAAAAACCAAAAATATTTGGAAAAATAGGAAAACCGACGTAGACTCGATATAAGATGAAATAAGATAAATAAACACGGAGAATATTGGTATGGTAGTGCATATAAAATGCATCAGTCCTTTCAGATGAAGTACCGGTAGTTACGTCTTACTGAACAGCTGCGTTAGCGTAATAGTGTATTGCGCTGAGTTGTCCACACAGTAGAATTGGCTATAAGCCAAATTTACAACATAAAGCTCGGTGCCACAGATGTGGAAGGCTGGAAGCAACACAAAGACGAACCAACTTATTGAGAAAACGAACTTAGATTATATCAAAGAATTTTTTGCAGAAGTATCACTCCACTCCGTTCATCTTAAGGGTCGAAAATTATTCGACTGAGGTGCACAAAAAGTACGAACAACACAGAAATAAGTAATGCACGACATTTCAATAGTCTTAAAATAACATGCAAGTTTTACCGTGTGATCATCATTTTACGATGCAGTCTCTTCTCTTCTTTCATGTCGTTAGGAGCTCTCTTCGTCTGTCTCAGCTGGGCCACAGCATAAATGCCTGATATGAAACTTTCTGGCAGATTTAAACTGTGATCTGGGCCGAGACTCGAACTCGGGACCTTCACTTTTCGCGGGCAGGTGCTCTACAATTTTTTTTTTTTTTTTGGCTAATCTCATTTTGTTCATAACTTACCGTTGCAATTGTTCGGGTCGGATCCATCGTTGATACATTAACTCAGTTATTCATTACAGAAAGCTGCCACAAACGCCAATGCAGTATGGAAGCAACACGCTATAAGGAAACTTTTCCATTTAGATTTGAAAATGTTGAGTTTCCAGAATGAGATTTTCACTCTGCAGCGGAGTGTGCGCTGATACGAAACTTCTTGGCAGATTAAAACTGGGTGCCGACCGAGACTCGAACTCGGGACCTTTGCCTTACGCGGGCAAGTGCTCTACCATCTCAGCTACCGAAGCACGACTCACGCCCGGTCCTCACAGCTTTACTTCTGTCAGTATCTCGTCTCCTACCTTCCAAACTTTACAGAAGCTCTCCTGCGAACCTTGCTGAACTTTTTTTTTTTTTTTTGTCATCAGTCTACTGACTGGTTTGATGCGGCCCACCACGAATTCCTTTCCTTCATCTCAGAGTAGCACTTGCAACCTACGTCCTCAATTATTTGCTTGACGTATTCCAATCTCTGTCTTCCTCTACAGTTTTTGCCCTCTACAGCTCCCTCTAGTACCATGGAAGTCATTCCCTCATGTCTTAGCAGATGTCCTATCATCCTGTCCCTTCTCCTTATCAGTGTTTTCCACATATTCCTTTCCTCTCCGATTCTGCGTAGAACCTCCTCATTCCTTACCTTATCAGTCCACCTAATTTTCAACATTCGCCTATAGCACCACATCTCAAATGCTTCGATTCTCTTCTGTTCCGGTTTTCCCACAGTCCATGTTTCACTACCATACAATGCTGTACTCCAGACGTACATCCTCAGAAATTTCTTCCTAAAAATTAAGGCCGGTATTTGATATTAGTAGACTTCTCTTGGCCACAAAAGCCTTTTTTGCCATAGCGAGTCTGCTTTTGATGTCCTCCTTGCTCCGTCCGTCATTGGTTATTTTACTGCCTAGGTAGCAGAATTCCTTAACTTCATTGACTTCGTGACCATCAATCCTGATGTTAAGTTTCTCGCTGTTCTCATTTCTACTACTTCTCATTACCTTCGTCTTTCTCCGATTTAATCTCAAACCATACTGTGTGCTCATTAGACTGTTCATTCCGTTCAGCAGATCATTTAATTCTTCTTCACTTTCACTCAGGATAGCAATGTCATCAGCGAATCGTATCATTGATATCCTTTCACCTTGTATTTTTATTCCACTCCTGAAACTTTCTTTTATTTCCATCATTGCTTCCTCGATGTACAGATTGAAGAGTAGGGGCGAAAGGCTACAGCCTAGTCTTACACCCTTCTTAATACTAGCACTTCGTTCTTGATCGTCCACTCTTATTATTCCCTCTTGGTTGTTGTACATATTGTATATGACCCGTCTCTCCCTATAGCTTACCGCTACTTTTTTCAGAATCTCGAACAGCTTGCACCATTTTATATTGTCGAACGCTTTTTCCAGGTCGACAAATCCTATGAAAGTGTCTTGATTTTTCTTTAGCCTTGCTTCCATTATTAGCCGTAACGTCAGAATTGCCTCTCTCGTCCCTTTACTTTTCCTAAAGCCAAACTGATCGTCACCTAGCGCATTCTCAATTTTCTTTTCCATTGTTCTGTATATTATTCTTGTAAGCAGCTTCGATGCATGAGCTGTTAAGCTGATTGTACCATAATTCTCGCACTTGTCAGCTCTTGCCGTCTTCGGAATTGTGTGGACGATGGTGTGTCGCCAGACTCATACATTCTACACACCAACGTGAATAGTCATTTTGTTGCCACTTCCCCCAATGATTTTAGAAATTCTGATGGAATGTTATCTATCCCTTCTGCCTTATTTGACCGTAAGTCCTCCAAAGCTCTTTTAAATTCCGATTCTAATACTGGATCCCCTATCTCTTCTAAATCGACTCCTGTTTCTTCTTCTATCACATCAGACAAATTTTCACCCTCATAGAGGCTTTCAATGTATTCTTTCCACCTATCTGCTCTCTCCTCTGCATTTAACAGTGGAATTCCCGTTACACTCTGAATGTTACCACCGTTGCATTTAATGTCACCAAAGGTTGTTTTGACTTTCCTGTATGCTGAGTCTGTCCTTCCGACAATCATATCTTTTTCGATGTCTTCACATTTTTCCTGCAGCCATTTCGTCTTAGCTTCCCTGCCCTTCCTATTTATTACATTCCTCAGCGACTTGTATCTGTATTCCTGATTTTTCCGGAACAAGTTTGTACTTCCTCCTTTCATCAATCAACTGAAGTATTTCTTCTGTTATCCATGGTTTCTTCGCAGCTACCTTCTTTGTACCTATGTTTTCCTTCCCAAATTCTGTGATGGCCCTTTTTAGAGATGTCCATTCCTCTACAACTGTATTGCCTACTGCGTTATTCCTTATTACTGTATCTAGAGAACTTCAAACGTATCTCGTCATTCCTTAGTACTTCCGTATCCCACTTCTTTGCGTATTGATTCTTCCTGCCTAATGTCTTGAACTTAAGCCTACTCTTCATCACTACTATATTGTGATCTGAGTCTATATCTGCTCCTCGGTACGGCTTACAATCCAGTATCTGATTTCGGAATCTCTGTCTGACCATGATGTAATCTAATTGAAATCTTCCCGTACCTCCCGGCCTTTTCCAAGTATACCTTCTACTCTTGTGGTTCTTGAACAGGGTATTCGCTATTACTAGCTGAAACTTGTTACAGAACTCAATTAGTCTTTCTCCTCTTTCATTCCTTGTCCCAAACCCATATTCTCCTGTAACCTTTTCTTCTACTCCTTCCCCTACAACTGCATTCCAGTCGCCCATGACTATTAGATTTTCGTCCCCCTTTACATACTGCATTACCCTTTCAATATCCTCATACACTTTCTCTATCTGTTCATCTTCAGCTTGCGACGTCGGCATGTATACCTGAACTATCGTTGTCGGTGTTGGTCTGCTGTCGATTCTGATTAGAACAACCCGGTCACTGAACTGTTCACAGTAACACACCCTCTGCCCTACCTTCCTATTCATAACGAATCCTACACCTGTTATACCATTTTCTGCTGCTGTTGATATTACCCGATACTCATCTGACCAGTAATCCTTGTCTTCCTTCCACTTCACTTCACTGACTATTACTATATCTAGATTGAGCCTTTGCATATCCCTTTTCAGATTTTCTAGTTTCTCTACAACGTTCAAGCTTCTGACATTCCACGCCCTGACTCGTAGAACGTTATCCTTTCGTTGATTATTCAATCTTTTTCTCATGATAACCTCCCCCTTGGCAGCCCCCTCCCGGAGATCCGAATGGGGGACTATTCCGGAATCTTTTGCCAATGGAGAGATCATCATGACACTTCTTCAATTACAGGGCACATGTCCTGTGGATACACGTTACGTGTCTTTAATGCAGTGGTTTCCATTGCCTTCTGCATCCTCATGTCGTTGATCATTGCTGATTCTTCCGCCTTTAGGGGCAATTTCCCACCCCTAGGACAAGAGTGGCCTGAACCTCTATCCGCTCCTCTGCCCTCTTTGACAAGGCATAATGAGGCTGACTTCTTAAGCCGGAAGTCTTCGGCTGCCAACGCTGATTATTTATAAAAATTTAGGTAGTGGCGGGGATCGAACCCGGGACTGAAGACGTTTTGATTATGAATCAAAGACGCTCCTCCTAGACCACGGGTCTGAACAAGCACTCCTGAAAGAAAGGATACTGCGGAGACATGGTTTAGCCACAGCCTGGGGGATGTTTCCAGAATGAGATTTTCACTCTGCAGCGGAGTGTGCGCTGATATGCCCGAGAGAGGCAAAGGTCCCGAGTTCGAGTCTCGGTCGAGCACACAGTTTTAATTTGCCAGGAAGTTTCATATTGAGTTTGTCACACTGTTTGTCTGATACGGACACACTGAGAATGGAACCTGAAGTATATTGCTCAAATTTTGTACAATACAATATTTCCCATTATCTGTTAAAACTCTACATTACAACTCGGTTCTCAAATGACCTCTGAAATTATCACGTCTCTGTTGTTCTAAAATCATCACGCTCTTCTGCTTTACACCTAGATCCAACTACTCCATTATGAAGCGTGATCGCTATGCATTAAATGGGAAGATTAGTCATAGGGGAAGGACCAGAGAGGCACACACTTCTACCTACGCAGGAGTCATCAATAATCGGCGATACAGTTTCATTAACAAAGACAAAAGGAAAAACTGGTAGAAGCCGACCTCGGAGGAGATCAGTTTGGATTCCGTAGAAATGTTGGAACACGTGAGGCAGTACTGACCCTACGACTTACCTTAGAGAATAGATTAAGGAAAGGCAAACCTACATTTCTAGCAGTTGTAGACTTGGAGAAAGCTTTTGAGAATGTTGATTGGAGTACTCTCTTTCAAATTCTAAAGGTGGGAGGGGTAAAATGTAGGAAGCCAAAGGCTATTTACATTGTTCAAACGCACCTACGATCTGTATTTTAATTTATAAAACCTACCTGCTACCAATTGTTCGTCTAAAATTGTGAGCCATGTGTTTGTGACTATTACAGCGCCATGTATCACAAAGCGATAAGAGTTGTCCAACTAAAACATTCATATTTCTTTACGTACTACACGATTATGTAATAAAAATGGGAGTTCCTATTTAAAAAAAACGCAGCTGATATCCGTTTGACTTACGGCAGCGGGCTAACCATAGCGCCATCTGGTTTCCCCCTTCAAGCAAGACAAGTTTCGTTCTTTGTAGTTTTTTCGTTTGAGGCTTATTTCGTGAGATATTTGGCCCAGTCACGATCAATGGACCGCCCTGTGTGCACCTGCTCTGCTCTAAGTTATATCATACGGGACACATTCGTTGAACTACAAAATTAATAAAAAAGTAAAAATTCTTTGGTGACCACCTCTACAGAACAAAATAGATATTCTTCTTAATGAAACTTCGATTCATGCTGAACGTAAACGCGTAATGCCAGTATTATCAGATACGAACAATACACGCTGTGGACTTATTTGTTATTGTAATACAACTTAGAACACACGTAAATGAAATAAACAGAGTACTAACAATTATTAGGTAGCCACCCAAATCATGTAACACAAATTTTGTCTTCCAAAAAAATAGCTTTATCCTTTACTTAAGCACGTGTTCAAACTGTCGACCAAAGACTGAAAGGCACATTTGTAACCTCCGTTCGGAAGAACGATGAACAGGTGTAGTTATAGAGCTGATATTGTAGAGCAGGGCCAGCCGATTGCTGCAAAGAGCAAAAGTGTGGCACAGGCGCGCACACATCAGCCAGCAATCAAAGCGGAACAGCGACACCTGGGACCAAACAGGTATACCAAATGAACGGCGACGGTTCCGTTTCCTTGTTCACGTGGTACCAGGAGGACCGAACCACACCCAGTCTTCCTTACCTCTGGCCACTGTGACACGTACTGAGAAATGGCGAATACTGCAAAAACAAAGGGAAATATGTGTCATCATTCACTTAAACACGACTGGGAACTGCAATTCTTTTTTAGAGTAGTGGGTGAAAACTCAGTGTTTGCCGTTCCACCGAATGATAGGCGGCAGCACAAGTTCACAACTGATAGACTCTACAACTCATTTAATAAAAACGAGTACGTTGTACTGAACAGTGAAGATCGGCAATCGAAACTGAGCAATTAAGAAAATGATTGAGGCCAGCAACAGGTTTCCTTGTGTAAGTTATAATAATTGATACCTGCCGCGAGGGATTAGCCGAGCGGTCTCAGGCGCTACAGTCATGGACTGTGCGTCTGGTTCCGGCGGAGGTTCGAGTCCCCCCTCGGGCATGGCTGTGTGTGTTTGTCCTTAGGATAATTTAGGTTAAGTAGTGTGTAAGCTTAGGGACTGATGACCTTAGCAGTTAAGTCCCATCAGATTTCACACACATTTGAGCAATTTTTGATGCCTTTTGAACTCTACGTTTCTTGTGTGACATTCGTTTCTATTTTACTGTGAAACGTACTGTTTTCAATTTTCCAGAATGACACTCACAGTACATCTGCACTGCGAGCAAGTTTCAAAACTGCATTAAGAACAGCTAGATGTGGGATGTTGTTTTTCAAAGGGGAGTTTGTAGAAGACTGCGTCACTGATATTGCAGAACTTTTGTGCCGCGCGGTTTGAGGCGTCATGTCGCGAATTGCTCGGCCCCTCCCGCCGGAGGTTCGAGTCCTCCCTCGGGCATGGGTGTGTGTGCTGTTCTTAGCATAAGTTGGTTTAAGCTAGTTTAAATAGTGTGGAAGTCTAGGGACCGATGACCTAAGCAGTTTGGTCCCTTAAGAATTTTCGAACATTCGAACAGAACTTCTGTACCCCATGAAAGAAATCGGCCTTTCCAAACAAAGTGACACGACGTAAGAGTGTTATGGCCGACGATGGGCACAGGCATTTAGTAATTAGGGCTAAGTTTTTTGTTGTTTTCTCTGTTACATTGGATGAAGCAACAGATCTTATAGACACAGCTCAGGTGGTGATATACATACGAGGTGTCGATAACACTCTGTGTGTACAAGAGGACGTTTTGGTCATAGTGCCTCTGAAAGAGACTGCGAGCAGCGTAGACATTCTCTAAGCTTTGGAGCAAGAAACTGATGGTGTCGATATGGGCTGTAATCGGTTAATCTCAGTGGCCACTGTGGAGCACTGGCAATGCGAGGCCATCTGAGAGGACTCGTAGCACCGATGTCCAAAAACCTAGGACGAACACAAGAGACATTGCATGGAATTCATTGCATTCTACATCGAGAGGCGCTTTGTGCAAAATCAGTAACGTTATAAAATGTCGTATAAATATTGTTGTGCGTATATGAAATCACGTCGACTTAGGCACCGCCAGTTTCGGCAGTTCATGGAGGAATTAGGAGAGGAGTACGGCGACATGCCTTACTACATCGAAATACGCTGTCTGAGGCACAACGCTAAAAAGATATTTAGATTTACGTTAGGCAGCAGTACATATCTTACATGAGAAGGGAAAGAGGGAACCGAAATCGTAAGACCCTTGCTGGATATCAGACTTTCCGTTTCCCGTGGACGTTATGTCTCACATGAACAGCCTGAACGTCAATTGGCAATGTGAAAATAATTGAATTTCTGACATGTTGGAAAAAGGAAATGCGTTTGAAAGGAAGTTTGCGCTTTGCGAGAGGCAACTACTGTCTGAAAACAGTGCACATTTCCCTACCCTTGGTTTTGTCCACGGAAGTGCTAGATTACAAGAGATTGGTCAATAATTGTAAAAAATTAAAGATCAAATTTCGCACACGATTTGTTTATGTTACGAGTGTGTCTGCTATCATTCGTTGCTTCGCATGGCCGTTTTCAGCATCAGTTGAAGAAACTCCCAATCATCTACAGGTCGAACTGCAGTGCAATACACGGCTGAAGGACAAGTTGTTTAAAGTACGAAGTACAAAAGAATTCTACGGAAACTTTCCACTGCAAGAATCTCCACGCCTGCATCACGAAGCTCCGAGAGTTATGTTCATGTGGGGTCCTACTTAAGTGTTTGAAACATTTTATCCATCATGGGTAGATCGAGTATTGGTGACGAAGGTCTTCGCAACTGCTTGCGTTTATCAATGTGCCGTGCTTTCGTGACCCATCTTAACTTTATCGTTTCTAATCACCAGTGACAGGCAAGTTTCGAATTTCTTTCCTTTTCTAGTAAAAATTATTTACTGACTGTGACTTACCCTGCTCCATGTTACATAGACGCACACTGTTATCTGAATAAACCGGTTGTTCTATAATTGTTGAGAGACATATTTGTTATCCTTGCCACCAAGGGTATCTAGGTACCTAACGTGGGTGTAAAACCAGTACGGCATATTTACGTGCCATTTATTTTTATGTTTTGTTTTCGAAGTAGACTTTAAAAAGAGCACAAGTGTGCCCTGCGTGCCGCGTACCCCGGATAGTGGGTAAAGCGAATATATACAGGGTGGTCCATTGATCGCGACCGAGCCAAATATCTCACGAAATAAGCATCAAACGAAAAAATTACAAAGAACGAAACTTATCTAGCTTGAAGGGGGAAACCAGCTGGCGCTATGATTGACCCGCTAGATGGCGCTGCCATAGGTCGAACGGATATCAACTGAGTTTTTTTTTAATAGGAAACTCCACTTTTTATTACATATTCGTGTAGTACGTAAAGAAATATGAATGTTTTAGTTGGACCACTTTTTTCGCTTTGTGTAATAGTCACAAACATATGGCTCAGAATTTTAGACAAACAGTTGGTAACAGGTAGGTTTCTTAAATTAAAATACAGATCGTAGGTACGTTTGAACACTTTATTTCGTTTGTTCCAATGTGATACGTATACCTTTGTGAATTTATCATTCCTGAGAAGGCATGCTGTTCCAGCGTGATTACCTGTAAATACCACATTAATGGCAATAAATGCTCAAAATGATGTCCGTCAACCTCAATGCGTTTGGCAATACGTGTAACGACATTCCTCTCAACAGCGAGAAGTTCGCCTTCCGTAATGCTCGCACATGCATTGACAATGCGCTGACGCATGTAGTCAGGCGTTGTCGGTGGATCACGATAGCAAATATCCTTCAGCTTTCCACACAGAAAGAAATCCGGGGACGTCAGATCCGGTGAAAGTGCGGGCCATGGTATGGTGCTTCGACGACCAATCCACCTCTCATGAAATGTACTTTTCAATACCGCTTCAACCGCACGCGAGCTATGTGCCGGACATCCATCATGTTGGAAGTACATCCCCATTCTATCATGCAGTGAAGCATCTTGTAGTAACATGGGTAGAACATTACGTAGGAAATCAGCATACATTGCACCCTTTAGATTGCCATCGATAAAATGGGGGCCAATTATCCTTCCTCCCATAACGCCGCACCATACATTAACCCACCAAGGTCGCTGATGTTCCTCTTGTCGCAGCTATCGTGGATTTTCCGTTGCCCAATAGTGCATATTACGCCGGTTTAAGTTACCGCTGTTGGTGAATGACGTTTCGTTGCTAAATAGAACGCGTACAAAAAATATGTCATCGTCCCGTAATTTCTCTTGAGCCCAGTGGCAGAACTGTACACGACGTTCAAACTCGTCGCCATGCAATTCCTGGTGCATAGAAATATGGTACGGGTGCGATCGATGTTGATGTAGCATTCTCAGCACCGACGTTTTTGAGATACCCAATTCTCCCACAATTTGTCTTGCTACTGATGTGCGGATTAGCCGCGACAGCAGCTAAAACAGCTTCTTGGGCATCATCATTTGTTGCATGTCGTGGTTGTCGTTTCACATGTGGCTGAACATGTGGTGTCACCGCCAGACACCACACTTGCTAGGTGGTAGCTTAAATCGGCCGCGGTCCATTTAGTACATGTCGGACCCGCCTGTCGCCACTGTGTAACCGCAGACCTAGCGCCACCACCAAGGCAGGTCTCGTGATACGAGAGAGCACTCGTCCCAGTTGTACGAGAACCTAGCTACCGACCAGATGTACGAAGCCTTTCTCTCTCATTAGCCGAGAGACAGAATAGCCATCAGCTAAGTTAATGGCTACGAACTAGCAAGGCGCCATTAGCCATACAGTGATTGTACTTAAAGTCTCCTGTGTATCGTCAAGATCGATGTACCACAAGGAATGAGTAAAGTTAAGTATTAAACCTGCTCCGTACTTTTCTTCCTAACATTAATTACGTATCCTGTTCCAGTACTTCACGCCCGTCTGCGTTAGTCTAGCTTGCCTTTTCAGCCATCTCAACTTCACGGTGTCGGCCCAATTACCGACACAACATTGGCGACGAGGGAAAAGAGTTCTTTCTGATTGCTTACATTTAATTGTGTCATGGCTTCGCCACATTCTCCAGATGTACTGTCCGAATTTTATCGCTTGCAGAATCAGCAGACGCAGGCGTTATTGGATGCCCTTGGACAGCTCGTCCAGGGTCAACGTGCGCTGCACACCGATGCGGCCGCCGCCGCTTCTTCGCTACCGCTGCCACTAAACGCTGTTGCACCTCCCTTTCGACCATACGTGGCAGCCGATGAGACCTGGCACGAGTGGTCTCGCCAGTTCAACTTTCATCTAGCAGCCTACAGAATTCAAGGTAAAGAGCGGCAGCCGTTTTTGCTTTCTTGTGTCGGTGTGTCCACATACCGTGTGATAGTGAAATTGTTTCCCCGACGCGACGTAGCAACTCTGTCCTACGAGGAAATTTTGTCTGCATTAGAAGCCTATTTCAAAGAAACAGTTAATGTGGTTGCAAAACGGTATACGTTCTTTCGTACAAAACGTACGGCCGGTCAAACTAATAGGGAGTGGGTAGCAACATTGCAAGGACTTACTAGGGACTGTGCCTTTGAATGTGACTGTGGTCTTTCTTATTCAGATACAATGGTGCGTGATGCAATTGCACAGAACGTTTCTGATGTTCGCATACGGGAGCAAATTTTGAAACTAGTTAATCCCTCCCTTCAACAAGTGATAGAAATATTGGATAGACAGGACACACTTGACTGTGCTCAGGAATCTTTTGAAACTTCGCCAGCCGTGTGTAACATTCACCGGCCCGCTGGACGCGCTGCGCGGCCCGGTAACCGGGCCTCGCGCACGTCCGCACAGCTGCCGCCGCGCGCTAAGCCACGTGTGCCGCGCCAGCCCACAAATGTAGTGAAATCGTGCCCGCGGTGTGCTACTAGACATTCGCGTGAACATTGCCCGTCACGCCAAGCTATTTGCTTTTTCTGCAATAAGAAAGGACATGTTCAAAGTGTTTGCCAGAAAAAGCTCAGATCAGACAATCACAATCATTCCAGGCCCTTTGCTTCGTGCCGGAATCGAACCAAGGACACTCAGGCTCGTGGACCTTCGCCTATGGACATTCATGTCGTTAATTCCGCTTCGTCCAGTGACACTTTCTCTAACAGTGACTGTGATCGTCCCACACAAACTGTGCGTCGACGTCGCCGGAAATCACGTCAATTAGCAAGTGATTCTGTACCAGTGTCTGTTCCAATTGCACAAAACAGTCGCTCTTGTCGTCAGCAGAACAATAAACTTTTTGTGGACTTAGACTTTGAAGGCAAAGTGATACCATTCCAGCTCGATACCGGAGCTGCAGTTTCATTGCTCAATCACGACACGTACAAACAACTGGGCAAACCTCCGTTGCGTTCCGCAAATGTTAAGCTAACTACATATTCCGGACAGAAAATTCCTGTGTTAGGACAGTGCAGCCTTCTTGCAACATACAAGGGACAAACAAAACTTGTGTCATTTTACGTTCTTCGTTCTTCTTCTGCAGTGAACTTGTTTGGTCTCGATTTATTTCAGTTGTTTAACATGTCTATTGTAAATCAGGTCCTATCAGTGAATCAGACTGTGCCTACAGACAGTGTTTCTCGGCTGTGTGACGAATTTGCAGACATTTTTGCACCGGGCTTAGGTTGCGCTAAAAACTATGAAGCACATTTAGAACTGAAGGTAAACGCGCAACCGAAATTTTTCAGGGAGCGCAATGTTCCCCACGCATTGCGTCAGGAGGTCGCAAGAACATTGCACAATGTAGAAACACAAGGTGTGAGTGAATGTGCGCAATGCCTCTTCTCTTTCAGCTCCGCTTCATCGCGTACGCCGTACAGGTGTTCCGTTCGTCTGGACGACGGAATGCGAACGCGCCTTTCGCCAGTTGAAATCGGCGTTGCTTTCTAATACTTGCCTCACGCCTTTCGATCCCTGGAAAACCCCTTTTGTTGATGGTAGATGCATCGGATTTCGGGATCGGTGCTGTGCTTGAGCACAAAGTTGGCTCCCATGATCGCCCTATTGCCTTTGCGTCCAAATTGCTCGTCTGCGCAAAGAAATTATTCACAGATAGAGAAAGAAGCTTTGGCTCTCGTGTTTGGTGTTACTAAGTTCCATGATTTCTTGTATGGTCGTCACTTTACCATCATCACAGACCACAAACCTTTGACTTCGCTTTTTCATCCGACCAAGCCTGTACCTCCACGTACAGCGCAGAAATTCATTCGCTGGTCTATTTTCCTCTCGCAGTACCGCTACGATATCTTGTATCGGACCACTGCTAAGCACGGAAACGCCGATGCGTTGTCCCGTTTGCCTGTTGCTGAGGATAAAGCATTCGATTCTTCCGAACTTGCTTGCATGTTCATTGATTCGGAAACCGATGAAGTGGTCGAATCGTTTCCGATTGATTTTCGTCGTGTCGCTACAGCCACAGCTGCTGACCCTGTCCTTGCTACTGTTTTACGTTTTGTTGCTACGCAATGGCCTTTGTCAAAGTCTCGGATCGGGGATCCGTTGGTTCGCCGATTTTTTGCTCACAAGGAGAGACTTTTTGTTCGACGTGGTGTTTTGTTGTTGCGTTCTGATAATGATCAGTCCAGAGTCGTGGTCCCACGTTCGTTACAGTCCTCTGTTTTACGGCTTCTTCACCACGGACATTGGGGTATAGTGCGAACGAAACAACTTGCTCGTCAGCACTGTACTTGGTTCGGAATCGATGCTGCGATTACGAATATGTGTTCTTCGTGCCCGGCGTGTGCCGAACAACAATCCGCACCGCCGCGGAAAGTCTTTGCATGGCCAAAAGCCACTTCCCCTTGGCAACGCTTGCACATTGATTTTGCTGGTCCATTCTGGAATGCTCGATGGTTGGTTCTGGTCGACGCCTTCAGTAATTTTCCTTTTGTTGTCCGGATGTCTTCCACGACGTCCTCCGCCACCATCCAAGCGTTGTCTGCTATCTTTTGCATTGAAGGTCTTCCGCAGACTATTGTTTCCGACAATGGCCCACAATTCATGTCCGCAGAATTTCAGTCATTCTGCCAGGCTAATGGTATTCAACATCTGACATCCGCGCCGTTTTCGCCTCAGTCCAACGGTGCCGCTGAACGATTGGTCCGGACTTTCAAGTCACAGATGTTGACATTGAAAGAGTCGCATTCTCGGGAGGACGCATTGTTGCTCTTTTTGTCTTCGTATCGCTCTCAGCCCCGAGATGGTCGCTCGCCGGCTGAGTTGCTCCACGGTCGTCCTCATCGCACCTTGATGTCTTTGCTGCATCCGCCGCATCAGGTTCCTGTGCAGCGGCAGACTCCTGCTTTTGCTCCAGGCGACGTTGTATTTTATCGCAACTATCGAGGTTCACGGCGTTGGCTCGCAGGGCGCATTCTTCGCTGCCTCGGCCGCGCGATGTATTTGGTTTTGGGGGCCTCTGGTGAGGTGCGTCGGCATCTCAATCAGCTGCGCCTCTGTCGTCGCTCGGGTTCTGCCGCTCCCCGTCTGCTTTCAGAGACGGTGCCGTCCGGTCAGCGCCCTGGGGACCCATCTACTGGCTCGCCTCATCCCCAGGTGTTACCGACGATGCCTTCCATTTTGCCCCATGGCGACGCGCCGCCGCCGCCGCAGCAGCAGCAGCAGCCGCCGCCGCCGCCGCTTGTTCTCCCGCCGGCGCCGCCCGCATTCGACGCTTCGTTGCAGCCGCCAAGCGCCTCCCAGGGTCACGCGCCGCCGATCGCTTCCAGTGACCAACTGTCCTCCGCCATGGAACTCCCGCCCGCTCCGGACCACATGACGTCATCGCGCGTCGGCTACCCCGACGCTATGGAGGTTGACCCTTCGGTCCCTCCTGTCTCTTTACGGGCGCATACACCGCATGTTGACGTGCACCCTGGACTAGTTTTTCAGGCGTTTCCTAGCTCCCCTCGGACCGAATGGCCGGGTGCGGGTGGCACAGCCTCGCCTGTTGTTAGGCTCCCCACCTCATCACATACGTCAACATGTGGTCCTCCCCACGGCGGGCGGAAGCATTATCACACGACCGTTCGCCGATTTGCGGGGGAGGAATGTGGTGTCACCGCCAGACACCACACTTGCTAGGTGGTAGCTTAAATCGGCCGCGGTCTATTTAGTACATGTCGGACCCGCCTGTCGCCACTGTGTAATCGCAGACCTAGCGCCACCACCAAGGCAGGTCTCGTGATACGAGAGAGCACTCGTCCCAGTTGTACGAGAACCTAGCTACCGACCAGATGTACGAAGCCTTTCTCTCTCATTAGCCGAGAGACAGAATAGCCATCAGCTAAGTTAATGGCTACGAACTAGCAAGGCGCCATTAGCCATACAGTGATTGTACTTAAAGTCTCCTGTGTATCGTCAAGATCGATGTACCACAAGGAATGAGTAAAGTTAAGTATTAAACCTGCTCCGTACTTTTCTTCCTAACATTAATTACGTATCCTGTTCCAGTACTTCACGCCCGTCTGCGTTAGTCTAGCTTGCCTTTTCAGCCATCTCAACTTCACGGTGTCGGCCCAATTACCGACACAACAGAACACTTCCTGTTTCCTTAAATAATGTAACTATCCGGCGAACGGTCCGGACACTTGGATGATGTCGTCCAGGATACCGAGCAGCATACATAGCACACGCCCGTCAGGCATTTTCATCACAATAGCCATACATCAACACGATATCGACCTTTTCCGTAATTGGTAATCGGTCCATTTTGACACGGGTAATGTATCACGAAGCAAATACCGTTCGCACTGGCGGAATGTTACGTGATACCAAGTACTTATAGGTTTGTGACTATTACAGCGCCATCTATCACAAAGCGAAAAATGTGGTCCAACTAAAACTCTCATATTTCTTTACGTACTACACGGATATGTAATAAAAAATGGGGGGTTCTTATTTTAAAAAACGCAGTTGATATCCGTTAGACGTGCCAACCATAGCTCCATCTGGGTTCCCCCTTCAAGCTGGATGAGTTTCGTTCTTTGAAGTTTTTTCGTTTGATGCGTATTTCGTAAGATATTTCCCCCGGTCACGGTCAATGGGCCACCCTGTATATATTAAATTCTTCTTCTGTGTCCGGATGCACCAATTATATCTTCCCTTCCCAGTAATTAGCAA
Source organism: Schistocerca serialis cubense (assembly GCF_023864345.2). Lineage (NCBI taxonomy): Eukaryota > Metazoa > Arthropoda > Insecta > Orthoptera > Acrididae > Schistocerca > Schistocerca serialis. The sequence goes on from NC_064638.1 coordinate 304,862,288, forward strand.
CGTAGATTGCTTTGTCATTGACTTTCAAAATATCATCTTTAGTGCATGTCATAGACATGTCTGGGCAGATCAGTAGGTGGTCCAAGTCCTGTATTACTCCGCATTCACACCTATCGCTATCACTGTAACCCCATTTAAATAGGTTTGATTTGCACCCAGTTACTCCAGTGCGCAGCCGGTTTAATGACCTCCAAGTTGTAAAAGGTAGTTGAAATCCTGCAGATCCCTCCTCAAGTAGTTCCATTGTGGAGTGTGGCACCATTTCTTCCCAGAGAGATAGTCGCCTTGCGACGGGCTTGGTGGCGAGCTCTTCAGTAGTTTCCATGAAACTCCTGCGGGATTTCAGCCGGACACGTTGTTTTCGGTGCATATACATCGGGTGTCGAGGATCATTCTTTTGTTTTGATCTTTCGATCTCGGCGGCTACTTGTCTGCGGATAGTGGGTGGTGCTATGCCTATGATGGGGTAAATGATGTCTGTGGGAGTTGGTTTGAGGCATCCTGTGGCAATACGTACAGTTTCGTTTACGGCGACGTCAACTTGCTTAGCGTGGGCAGAGTTCCTCCAAACTGGCGCCGCATATTCCGCAGCTGAGATACTCAGCACCAGACCTGTGGTGCGCAAAACATGTGGTTGAGCTCCCCACGATGAACCTGTTAGCTTCCGCAGTATGTTGTTCCTGGCACAGACCTTTTTTTTAGTGTTGTGACAGTGCTGCTTAAAAGTAAGTGCTCTGTCCAATGTTACTCCCAGGTATTTTGGGCTGTTTGTATGTTTCAGTTCTTCCCCTTGCCACATAACTCGGAGTTTCCGTTTGGCTTGTTTGCTCCTAAGATGGAAGGCGGATACTTGTGATTTACTGGGGTTTGGTTTGAGATTATTGCCGTCGTAATAGGTAGCAAGTTCTGTTAAGGCTCCTGTGAGATTCTCCTCCACTTGTTCAAAGGTTTTATCCTGTGTGGCCACTGCTGCATCATCAGCATATATGAACATTCGTGTCTGGTGGCTGATGGGAAGATCATTGGTATAGATGTTAAATAATATTGGAGCCAAAACACTGCCCTGTGCAAGTCCATTTTTCTGTGTCCTCCATCGGCTGTTTTTAGATTGTAAGGTTACATAGTAGCGTCTGTTCTGTAGCATACATTGCACGAACATAGAAAGGGTGTAGTCCTTAGTGACATTATACACTTTCTGGGTAGGCAACTTAAGGTTAACAGTGTCATATGCAGCACTGAGATCCAGGAATGCGACCCCAGTTACTTCTCCTCTCTGATAGCCGTCTTCGATGTACTGTGTGAGATTCAGGATTTGGCCACAGCATGATTTTCCTGGTCGGAATCCAGCTTGTTCGTTAATGAGGACTTTGTCCACATAATCAGCTATGCGTTTGAGGATCATTCGCTCCAGCACTTTAAATAAATGACAAAGCAGTGAGACAGGCCGGAAATTTTTAGCTTCAGCTGGGTCTTTCCCTGGTTTTAGTAACGCAATAACCCGGGCTTTCCTCCACAGTTTAGGAATTTGCATTGTTGTACTCCCGGTCCAAAATGTTTAATTTGCTCAGATCTCAGATCGTCGAGGCCAGCGGCCTTATTGTTTTTCAGATCTTTGATGGCATCTTGTAGCTCCTGAATGGAGAACGGGTGAGCTAGGAAGCTAATCTCCTCGTTCAATTTTCTTTTAATTTTGCCATTCCTGATCTTCCTTTTAGTTTTTCCGTTCATGAGTAGTTGGTGAGCTATCTGATCAGGTGTAACTTCACTGTAATCTGGTTGTGGTTCTGTTGGGTCGTTGTTGAGGCTTTTGATCAGTTTCCATGCCTTCCTACTGCTGTGCTTCATGTCCGTCTCTTGTAGGAGGTTGCACCCTTTTCCTTTCTCGCTTCGGAGATACCAGACATCAGTACCTCACCTGCCTGGATCGTTTCCTCTGAGAAGGGGTCCTTATTGTACAGTTCTTCATACTTTTTCAGAGCTTCCTTGCTGCTACCATTGAGTCCAGCGATATACTGGGTGCGGCACCCTCTAGGTATGCGCCGACGAGAGATTTTCTTGACAAGGTCTATAAAAGTTTCATATGTTTGTATCTCTGGTTTAATTTCCAGGATCTCCTTATCAAGGTCCTCTGTGAAAAGTTCCCAATGAGCCTTTTTGAAATTGAAGCGTCTCTTGAAGGGCATTACATCTGATTTGATTACTGCAGTAATGCAGCAAGTTATTGCTCTGTGTTGCGACCTTGGAATTGGGTCCTCGATTTGCTTTACAGTTTGCAGGGATACCTTTTCTGAGACAAAGATGTTATCTGGATTATATCCTCGTTTCCATCTTCCGCTGTTAAATGATGCAGGCAACTTTGGGTCATGTTTCAATTTCAGTTTAGTCTGGTCTGCCCAGGTCTCCAGCATTTCGCCATCGTCATTTGTCTCTTTATAACCCCATGCGAGACCGTGACAGTTAAAATCTCCTAGTACAACTTTCATGTTCTTTGAATGGAAATTTCGAGGCTCCGTAAATTTGAACCTCGCACCGGGTGGTTTGTACACGGATGTTACAGTACATGAATGTAGCTCAATAGTTAAAATTTCTATGTTTTCTTCACAGGTCAGAGCACAGGAGCGTACGTCTAAATTCGGTTTCACAAATATAGCACTTCCGTACCTTTCGTGTGGTCTCTCAAGAACTAATTTCATGCCCTGTATTTTTGGTCTATGGCTAGTTGGTGCTCTGTGTGTTTCTTGTAACACTAAAACATCACAGTTGTTTCGTTTGCACATGTCAGATAATAAAATTTCTTTATTTACAGATAAACCTTCAATATTGCAGGAAGTTGTCACTAGTGATGGTCTTGATAAAGGCCTTTTTTGAGTCTCTTCGGAGAGTTATATATTAAATGAGTGGTGGTGGCTCCGTTTCCCTGTTTACAGGTCCGGTAAGTGTGCACACTGTGACTGGGAAGCGGCACATGTGCTGCGACTCCGCACATGTGTAGAATTTCTTGCCGGTCCTGTGGTAGAGCATGCACTGAAGATTCGACACCTACCGTCTGGCGTACTTGGGGCTTCGTCTTTGAGTGCTCCCCAAAAAAAAGGAAATCAAGAGGAGTCAAATCCGAGGACATCGCAGGCCGTTTGACAACTGAATTGCTTCTAGGAAAGTTCTCATTCAGTATTTTCGTGACGAGTGAACTTGACAACTGTCGTAATACATTGTCGAATGTCTTCTTCAAGAACCAGCAGAATGTCCGTCAAAAAGAGTACGTATGAGTGTCCATTTAGAACGCCTAAGGCTCCACAATGTAATGCGGCACGTTACGTTTACGCTCCACGGCCGTTGATGCTCCACCTGACGAAGACCTTGTGGATTTTCGGTTACCCAGTATTGCATGCTATGCTAGTTTACATTATCGTGGTTAGTAAACGTTGCTTCACAGGTTAAAAGCACACGTTGGAAGCACGTGTCTCAGTTTCTGAAGGGCAAACCGACATAATTCTGTACGACGTTCGAAATCACGGTCATTGAGTACCTGATGCAGTGGCAGATGAAATGGATGCGAATGACATTCGTCTGGCTGATTCAACATTCCTTGGCGGCATATCTCGTACCACTGTGTGGAGTTGTCTTAATAATTAGTGCAATTGGCCGGCGCGTCGGACATTGGCGATCCGTATAGTAGCCCTAAATCCCTGTACTGCTTTTATGGCGTTCCTTTTACGTTCATCATATAAAGGTAGTGCGGTATATCCAACTTCTCCTCATTGGTGTACATGTCTGCACGCAACGAATGCCGAAGCAAAAATGAGCGGCCTACAGTGCAGACAAATAAACAGGTAAATGTGTTGACATTTGACATAGCGTAGCACGAGAGCTCTGCTTGCCGGTGTTTACACTACTTTTGCCGATTCCAGCTATCGTGCTCTCACGTTCTAGGATATTTCTCGAATTTTTCACGACAAGTTTCAATGTCAACATTAACAAACACTATATCACTATCATTGTCTTCTCAAGAACTTCGAATGCAGTTATAAAAAGTATACGGTCCTATTAGAGAAAAGCACTTGCTGCAATATCTTCGCTCATACCAGTAATAAAAAATTAGCCAAAGAAAAATTTATGAGCTCCTCAACGCTCGAAAATTTGCCGGAAACCGCGTTTCGATATGTGTAACCGTCCACAAATCAAAACGGGTGTTACTCTGTGTATACTAAACTGTAAAAGTCGCAGATATAAATATACTCTTTCTTAGGGACTATATTTTTATTATCATTGGTTTTCTTTAAAGTAACATTTCGGAGAATTAACGATCTTGTATTCTATGTCTATTGATTTTCTTTTCCACTAGTTATTACATAATAGAAAGTTTCTTTTATTGAAGTCACTCAGTTCATCAATTCGTAACAAATATAAAAATATTCGTGAAAAATACATATAGAGAAGTTATAAACTAACGTAACGGCTACATAGACTTTTCATTTAACTCACACTACAGAGTTTGATTAATTAAAAGTCGTTCACGGTCTTAGCGTTCTTACTAAACAGATTTGGCTGAGCAGAAGCACGCTTTGGAATTATCCCATTTATGGGATACATCCTACAACACAGCATCCTTCAAAAGCTTTTATCCAATGATTTACTGGTGTTCTCTCACCCATACACGAACCGAACCCAAAATACTCTGCTACCGTGAACCAACGCCAAACGACACGAGAGTCATTCCACACGATGCAGTAACCCCTGTAATAAGAGGAAAATAAACGACAAAAACTCTTGAACAAAGTATTTTATCCATTTTCAGCAACCGACTGCACAGAAGAAATTTTATTCCTTTGCCGGTTTCAGACATCTAGTATCGTTCTTGAGAAGATTAAAATTGTTATTGGATTACAATTATAGCTATTTTCGAGGCTACCTAGTAAAGAGGTAATTACAATCTTCTGAAGAAGGGCACTGCTAAAGGAATAAAATGTCTTTAATGCCAATGGTTGCTGACTATTTCAACAAATATTAAAACAAGACTGGGTATTTTCGGGGAAGTTTGAGTACTGGGTGAGACGGACCAACGGCGTATTTCACAAATGCGCTTCTAGAGAGCAGCTCCCCCTACTTGCAAGGAAGCTCTTTTGTGAACAAACGTCGTGCAGAATAGGTGCAGCTATCGTTTTCTTGTTAGTTCTGGAGAAATATTACATTCTCTGTTCTGATAAGCTGAAAAGTTTTACTGTGTACTTACATAATTTTGTTATTAAGGCTTAGTTTGCACAATATTGATGAAGTTTTTTACTGTGAGCTTCGCAAACTTGTAGGCACAAAACTAACATGAAACGGCCACCGAGCTCGCTGCCTACAGATACAATTCGGGGAGGTCCTTCTCTGTCAGAAAATCGGGAGAGATGAACCACTTGTTTTAACGTGGTAGAGAGAGAGCACAATTAAACTTAGCTTCAAGCCAGGTGCAATAATCTCTCTGAAGATGCCTCCAGTCTCAGAATATACTTATTTGTTGGAAGGTATGTCTGTGTCAGGAAACGCAAGATCAGATTCTCAGACACGAGCCAACCAAACACATCAAAGTTCATCAGAAGACCTACTGATCCCAAGCACATCAAGAGAGCAGAGTTATCTGCACAACTCAAAGCCCTTCACTGACTCAACTTTGAACTCCAATCCTACTAAACCTAAACTTTCAAGATTACCACCTCAAAACTGACTACCCCTAAATCAACATAGACTAAAATTTTTGAATGAAATATCACATGTTTCTTCTATTGCTAAAACCAAGAGTCTTAAGAAGAAGAAGACAGTAACGGCATCCAACGGGATAAACTCTGCTGAAAATATTGAAACTAGGAAGAAAAACAGGAATCAGAAAGGAAAGGAAAAAGAAAACAAGGCACAAGAAGATCAACAATGAGAGACGTGAAGAGAAAAACAGGCCGAAGAATCTCAATAAGAAAAATTCTGCAAATAGTCCACCGTGTTCATCAGATGCAGACACTGTAGATTACAAAAATAGCTGTAATGAATGAGATGAGGATAAATGTTTTGGCTGTGGTCAAATGTATGACGAAACTTATAAAAATGTCGATTGAATTCGGTGCTTTGCCTGTTCACGATGGTCAACGTTTGGTAATAAGTGTATTTGCAGTGGTGAGAGAAAAGCAGACTAATGCTTGTAGAAAACCGGACAACTCATAGAAAAGCCAATGTTCAATTAAGATTTATTATAAATTAATAAAATTGATTTTCTTAAAATATTTAATAGCATAATTCTGTATTCATTACAACATGTTACAAACAAAAATACGAAATTCTAATTGACTCTTTTCTTAATGTACAGCCAGTTTTATATGGTCCATCTGTCCCAGTACACGTGTCCTGGAAATACAAGGAGTATATGCACTATAGCGCCAAAGAAAGTGGTAAAGACATACGAATTCAAATACAGAGATCTGTAAACAGGCAGAAGACAGAGCTGCGGTCGATAACGCCTGTATAAAATAACAAGTGTCTGGAGCAGTTGTTAGACAGGTTACTGCTGCTACAATGGCAGAATATCAAGACTTACGTGAGTTTGAACGTGGTGTTACAGTTGGCCCACGAGCGATGGGATACATCATCTCCGAGGTAGCGATGAATTGGGAATTTTCCCGAACAACAATTCCACGAGTGTGCCATGAATATCACGAACCCGGTAAAACATCGAATCTCCGACATCGCTGCGGCCAGAAAAAAATCATACAAGAACGGGACTAACAACGACTGAAGAGAATCGTTCAACGCGACAGAAGTGCAACCCTTCCGCAAATATCTGTAGATTTCAATGCTGGGCCATCAGCAAGTGTCAGCGTGCGAACCATTCAACAAAACATCATCGACATGGGCTTTTGGAGCCGAAGGCCCACTCATGTACCCTTGATGACTGCACGACACAAAGCAATACACCCCGCCTGGGCCCTCGACATCGACATTGGACTGTTGATGACTAGAAACGTGTTGCCTGGTAGGTCGAGTCTCGTTTCAGATTGTATCGTGCGGATGGACGTGTACGGGTCTGGGGACAACCGCATGAATCCATGGACCCTGTATGTCAGCAGGGGACTGTTCAAGCTGGTGGAGGCTCTGTAATGATGTGGGGCGTATGCAGTTGGAGTGACATGTAAATAAAACTTGAAGGTTTTCTGCATTGAGTGTTCAATATTTCTGTAAACTATTTACCTTCTTCATAATTAAAGGTTGCTATTGTACAACTAAATTAGAAGCACCCTGTACTTTGCTTACCAGCCATCGCCGCAAGATGGCATAGCCTGGTTTAGAAATGACTCGAAACACGGAGGGAGCCCCAATATTAGAATCCTGTGTTACATGGGTGTGAATGAAACACCATTCCTCGTAGATATGTTGGACAGTCCGCGTTGATATGTCAAGAAATAGCGTAAATTCATTCAAGGTGCGATCAAGGGCACGTCCTAACACGACACCTCGTTCCTACCACTGTGTTAGGTGTCTACATCGACCTACCTTACAGCGCTGATTCCATACAGCCGACTGGCACAAACACAGTACTTCAGTGCCGTGGACTACGTCAACGGTGGGGGTTAATATGGCTAGCTGGTACCTGTCCTACAGCATACACATCGCTCCAATTCGACCAGTGGGCTCTGTCAAGGTGGTGACTAACATTATGGGCGCTCACGTGACCTTGAAGATTGTAGTCGTTCATTATGGTATCTTCAGTACTAGTTTTGATCATCTGGTTGATATCCACGGTCAAACAGGTAAGATACGGCCTGTTTGATTGCGCCAGGTAATTGGTGCTACACACAGTCTGCAAAGTCGCGCTACAGTGGGCTACTCAACTATTCATTGTCTCTCAGCGAGAGGAACCAAGAGACTATTCTCTGGCCTCAAATGGACTATGACACAGTATCTTTATTGAAGTTAACTGGAGTGATAAACATATGCAGAATGGAACAGGGAGCTATCGCCACAAATTTATAACAGACGCTCAAAACTTGGAAGTAGCAGCGTCATTAAAAGCTTCTGGGACAACTAAAAATTTTTGAGTATTCATTTAAAACAGTCATCGACACCCACGCTTGAAGAAGTACACAAGAGACGTCGCCACATAATGGAACACGGGTCTCCATTATGCATCTAAGGCAACACTTACTCACAGAGTATTGTAGGAAATTAACAAGCTATCAACAATATTTCTTCTACTGAGATGAACTTCGGCCGAGATAACCGATATGAACTCTGAAATGTTAATACCAGACACTCATGGCTTGGACATAATCTGCATCGATCGATATTATAGCTATTGTCAACTGCGTGAAATGATAAAAATTGAAAAGTTTGTTTCATATTGCTGGTGCAACCATACTTATCTATAGATTCAATGAGATCACGAATTTACAAACAAGTAAAACACGTCCAACATTATCACAAGCTATAATGATGAATTTTTATGTAAGCTCGTACCTGTAAGAACATAAAGGTAATGTTCACTTTCTCGAATAGCGTCTTTCACATAGTGCGATATTTCAGGAAGCTGACTTGTTCTCATAGTCAGGCAGTCCTGATTGTAACAAGACATCTTGTGGAAATATGGACGACGCCATATTGCTGAGCACTGAAGTAGAGTTCAAAGTCGACATTTGCTGGGAAAATCTAAAATTATGCAACTTTTCTCAGATCTACAACGAAAACTGCTACTTTGAAGCCCAAGGATAGTTTTATTTAAAATAACGAATTCTTCTCCAAGCTTCTACCTACGTATAGACCATTTCAACAAGGTTATAAACCATTTCATTTTCGGTAACATTCATCTGAAGCATTTTAGTCTGCCAATGAAACCTGCCACTTTATTCTAGTGTCTGGGTTCTAATATAATCATATCCTACACCTCGTCTATAATGTCTGCCACATATGTTGAGTCATTCGTTCCAACGCTGTGCAACTTGTCTATAATGTATGCCAAAAATCACTCGCTGAGGCTTCTCAACGCAAATCAGTGACACCTGGAGACAAGGCAACCGTGGAAACAGTTTTCCTTCTGCTCACACAAGACAGTGACTTATTTGTCCTTTCACAGCCAGCCATGGCTAGATATTCTTTCTATTTTCCTGGTGTCGGATCCGTAAATGAACATTTGTAATACTGTAAGACAGTAATGCTTCGATCTCGACGTGTCACGATCTTACATAAGCTTCTGTGCATGCACCATAAGATCAGAGACAGGAATGAATATGAGTTCATCTTAATCATTAGTTAGTCTCCTCATCATTCGATTACATAATATTACTCATTTATTTCTGTAGATAGCTTTACTGTAACATTGTTCTTTGCGATCTAAGAATTCACAGTACAACCTTAATACCTCAAAATATTAGTTTCAAACAGGGTATGATCTTCCTCTGAACATAATATAAAATCAGAACAGATTCCCTCATCGTATCCACATCATACGACCATATGCAACACACTTTACTAGAATCCTTTAGTACATAAGAACTCATGTTGTACTTGAGACTATAGGAATTATTTTTAAGAAACTTTTTTAAATATTTGCGGATTTTCAATTTTACGACTTTTAGTACGGAAGTAAGCAGAAGAAATCGTTCATCAGATGTATTACGTGCATCGTTGCTCTAACAAAGATTTTATGGGTCGTGATATTGTAGAGTCTGGATGCATGTGTAGAGCAACGCAGATCGATTACGTATCAGCGACCACTTCTTGAATGCCTCGGTTACGTCATCATCATCTTCTAAGGATTTTTCCATATCTCTGTAAGCACTCTTCTCACTCTTGTGTAGTCTTCTTTATTTCTTATAATTTTCACTAAGTGTCATAGACCTTCTACGATTTTCTTTCTTGGTCTCTCAATGTTTTTCTTTTTCAAGCTTTTTCCTTCTAATATGGCTGCTACAGTCTTGTTGTGTATAAAAATGTCCAAAAAGCTAAAGCTTTCACCGGTTGAGGAATAATAAGACACTCCAAAGGTAAAATGTGTATAACACTTTTACTGAAACGTTTGATAAACCAAAACACTCTTCTGTTAGAGGAAAGTTAATCACTACAATAGTTTGTGAAAGTTCGTGACTAGCACTGAATTTACACAAGTTCAAACTTAGATTGAACAGTCAAAGTTAACATTCACTCAGAAGTGGAACAAAATTATGTCGATGGCCAATATCAAGCTCCTGGTCGTCTCTTATGCAGAGGCAACGCCCTGCTAATGGTGAAGGCAGACACTGACAGCATCCACACTTGACGGTGGCTGATGCGTCGTAGCGTCGATTGTAGTAACGGTTCTGATTGAGGGTATGACTGAAGAACTGCGGATGATTGAAGCTCTGTCGTCTGCTGATGTAACCCTTCGACGTTGGCCTCTGGTACACCACTGCTGTAGGAAGGGTTGCCATCCTGCAGGGTGTGCAGACTGGACACAGCACCTCTCCCCCACAGCCAAAGAGCTAGAGAGGGTGGCACAGCTCAACGACTGATAAACCTAGTGCCTCTTCGTTGGCCTTCCATGGAAGTGGTAACCCCTATCGAAATCCACCGAAGTTTGGGTATGGACTGGGAACTAGCTGTGCACGGCTGTGGCCTGTGGCTCCTGTGGTTGAGCTGTGATGTCCAAGGTCGCAGGAGGGGGATTCCGAGTCTGGAACAAAGAATCGTGACTATCCAGTACAACGAGAGTCGCTGTTGTTCGTGGGTACACCTGGTTTAGACCATTGCAACAAATGTAGGCATCATGTAACTGTCCTTCCATCGCATTGGTGGGCCCACTGGAGGTGATTTTTGGAGGAAAACAACGCCTGGACATCTTTGATGGAAAAACAATGGCGTCGAGATGGCAGTTGGGGCATGCAGTTCTCATGGGATGTAAAGCCTGGACCAATGCAGCCGTTTACGGATCATTCTGGTGGGGCTCAAGCCGCCCTAAGAATTGGAGCGGTAAGATGCCATAAACTGAGTCAGGGCTTCATCTAAATCATGAAGACAATGGAACATTACCAATTATGACTTGAAAGTACAAACAAAAAAATCACTGATCCATTGGATGAGGAATGAAAAGATGCTGGGTGCACTTGGGTGATTGATTAGAAGAACAAAAAGAGGTAATTACGAAAGATATGAACTGAGGCCCATCGTCAGTAATCTTGGTTTCTGGGAATCCTATGTGAAAGATCGGTGCCAGGGCCATGCCAAGAATGCTAAAGACACTTGAGAAATAAGTGGCTCTGGTTCCCATGTCGACCACTATAAACCATGAGGCCTCCAAAGTCTAAATGGTGTCATAACCATGGTGCTGATGCATCTAGCCGAGTGAACAGCCTGTTTGTTTTGGTACGCCTTGGATGTCACCACATGTTCGTAATATCTGCACTGATCCCTCGTCAATACATGTCTTGATAGGACAGGCTCTTCATGAGCACAACTCCCCAATGGCCCCGATGTAACGACGACAGAATGCATTGCCACAAGGCAGATTGGATCATGATGCGGGTGCGACCATTTTCTCCTTGCAACAATTGGATTCCGTTGAGGATGGAGAACTTGTGGTGCATATGCCAGAATGCTTTTACGTTTGGATGATCTAACTGTTTCCATCTCATCAGCCACCCTCAGTTCACCAGACGGAATATTTCATTGACATTCTAAGGACTGACAGGCAATGACCTTTTCATCCAAGGGAAGGGTGACTACAGGTTCTTCGACTTCAAAGTCCATGTGGAAATTAACCTTAGGTTCCGAATCAAATGGCATGTCTTGTCCCAATGGTATCCTAGAGAGAATATCAGCATTGGCATGTCAGGATGTTGAGTGATACCATATGTAAGTGTAGATAACCAAAAACAATTCCCACGTCTCGAGGAGACACGCCATTTTGTTTGGAATAGTGGAATCTGCATTGAATAGTGGTAAAGAGGTTTATCATTAGTCAATAACGTGAAACGTCTGCCGTAAACATAACAGTGGAATTTCTTGAGAGCGAACGTAATAGGCAGGGTCTCCTTTTTAATTTGACTGTAGTAGCGTTGCGCCTGTGTCAGAGTTTTGGATATGAACGCAATAGGATGTTCCACACCATCTGCTTCATGAGATAACACTGCGCTCAAGCCTTAACCCGAAGCATCAGCCGCTAAAATCAAGGGTTCTGACGGTTCATAGGCCACAAGACATGTCGAATGGAGCCAAGCTTGTTTTCTCAAGCAAGGCTTTATCGCAAGCGGGAATCCAGTTCCACTTCTTTTTTTTTTTGTTTTTCTTTTTTTTTTTTTTTTTTTTTTTTTTTTAACACCTGATGCAGCAGTTACATTGCTGCCGCCGCAGGAAGAATGAACTTGAGATAATAGTAAAGTTGGCAGAGCACAGATGCCAGATGCCTAATGTCCTTTGGTACTGGAAGTCGATGGCTGGCTTGATATGTTGTGGTGTGTGTCATATTCCTGAACCACTGAGGACATGACCAAGGTATTCCACCTTTTTTTCTTGGTCATCAGTCTACTGACTGGTTTGATGCGGCCCGCCACGAATTCCTTTCCTGTGCTAACCTCTTCATCTCAGAGTAGCACTTGCAACCTACGTCCTCAATTATTTGCTTGACGTATTCCAATCTCTGTCTTCCTCTACAGTTTTTGCCCTCTACAGCTCCCTCTAGTACCATGGAAGTCATCCCCTCATGTCTTAGCAGATGTGCTATCATCCTGTCCCTTCTCCTTATCAGTGTTTTCCACATATTCCTTTCCTCTCCGATTCTGCGTAGAACATCCTCATTCCTTACCTTATCAGTCCACCTAATTTTTAACATTCGTTTATAGCACCACATCTCAAATGCTTCGATTCTTTTCTGTTCCGGGTTTCCCACAGTCCATGTTTCACTATCATACAATGCTATACTCCAGACGTACATCCTCAGAAATTTCTTCCTCAAATTAAGGCCGGTATTTGATATTGGCCAGAAATGCCTTTTTTGCCATAGCGAGTCTGCTTTTGATGTCCTCCTTGCTCCATCCGTCATTGGTTATTTTACTGCCTAGGTAGCAGAATTCCTTAACTTCATTGACTTCGTGACCATCAATCCTGATGTTAAGTTTCTCGCTGTTCTCATTTCTGCTACTTCTCATTACCTTCGTCTTTCTCCGATTTACTCTCAAACCATACTGTGTACTCATTAGACTGTTCATTCCGTTCAGCAGATCATTTAATTCTTCTTCACTTTCACTCAGGATAGCAATGTCATCAACGAATCGTATCATTGATATCCTTTCACCTAGTATTTTTATTCCACTCCTGAACCTTTCTTTTATTTCCTCGATGTACAGATTGAAGAGTAGGGGCGAAAGGCTACAGCCTTGTCTTACACCCTTCTTGATACGAGCACTTCGTTCTTGATCGGCCACTCTTATTATTCCCTCTTGGTTGTTGTATATGACCCGTCTCTCCCTATAGCCTACCCCTACTTTTTTCAGAATCTCGCACAGCTTGGACCATTTTATATTGTCGAACGCTTTTTCCAAGTCGACAAATCCTATGAAAGTGTCTTGATTTTTCTTTAGCCTTGCTTCCGTTATTAGCCGCAACGTCAGAATTGCCTCTCTCGTCCCTTTACTTTTCCTAAAGCCAAACTGATCGTCACCTAGCGCATTCTCAATTTTCTTTTCCATTCTTCTGTATATTATTCTTGTAAGCAGCTTCGATGCATGAGCTGTTAAGCTGATTGTGCGATAATTCTCGCACTTGTCACCTCTTGCCGTCTTCGGAATTGTGTGGATGATGCTTTTCCGAAAGTCAGATGGTATATCGCCAGACTCATATATTCTACACACCAACTTAATATTACCACTGTTGCTTTTAATGTCACCAAAGGTTGTTTTGACTTTCCTGTATGCCGAGTCTGTCCTTCCGACAATCACATGTTTTTCGATGTCTTCACATTTTTCCTGCAGCCATTTCGTCTTAGCTTCCCGCACTTCCTATTTATTTCATTCCTCAGCGACTTGTATTTCTGTATTCCTGATTTTCCCGGAACATGTTTGTACTTCCTCCTTTCATCAGTCAACTCAAGTATTTCTTCTGTTACCCATGGTTTCTTCGCAGCTGCTTTCTTTGTACCTATGTTTTCTTTCCCAACTTCTGTGATGGCCTTTTTTAGAGATGTCCATTCCTCTTCAACTGTACTGCCTACTGCGCTATTCCTTATTGCTGTATCTATAGCGTTAGAGAACTTCAAACGTATCTCGTCATTCCTTAGTCCTCCCGTATCCCACTTCTTTGCGTATTGATTCTTCCTGACTAATGTCTTGAACTTCAGCCTACTCTTCATCACTACTATATAGTGATCTGAGTCTATATCTGCTCCTGGGTACGCCTTACAATCCAGTATCTGATTTCGGAATCTCTGTCTGACCATGATGTAATCTAATTGAAATCTTCCCGTATCTCCCGGCCTTTTCCAAGTATACCTCCTCCTCTTGTGATTCTTGATCAGGGTACTCGCTATTACTAGCTGAAACTTGTTACAGAACTCAATTAGTCTTTCTCCTCTTTCATTCCTTGTCCCAAGCCCATATTCTCCTGTAACCTTTTCTTCTACTCCTTCCCCTACAACTGCATTCCAGTCGCCCATGACTATTAGATTTTCGTCCCCCTTTACATACTGCATTACCCTTTCAATATCCTCATACACTTTCTCTATCTGTTCATCTTCAGCTTGCGACGTCGGCATGTATATCTGAACTGTCGTTGTCGGTGTTGGTCTGCTGTCGATTCTGATTAGAACAACCCGTTCACTGAACTGTTCACAGTAACACACCCTCTGCCCTACCTTCCTATTCATACCGAATCCTACACCTGTTATACCATTTTCTGCTGCTGTTGATATTACCCGATACTCATCTGACCAGAAATCCTTGTCTTCCTTCCACTTCACTTCACTGACCCCTACTATATCTAGATTGAGCCTTTGCATATCCCTTTTCAGATTTTCTAGTTTCCCTACCACGTTCAAGCTTCTGACATTCCACGCCCCGACTCGTAGAACGTTATCCTTTCGTTGATTATTCAATCTTTTTCTCATGGTAACCTCCCCCTTGGCAGCCCCCTCCCGGAGATCCGAATGGGGGACTATTCCGGAATCTTTTGCCTATGGAAAGATCATCATGACACTTCTTCAATTACAGGCCACATGTCCTGTGGATACGCGTTACGTGTCTTTAATGCAGTGGTTTCCATTGCCTTCTGCATCTTCATGTCGTTGATCATTGATGATTCTTCCGCCTTTAGGGGCAATTTCCCACCCCTAGGACAAGAGTGGCCTGAACCTCTATCCGCTCCTCCGCCCTCTTTGACAAGAAAGACAAAGAAAACGTCATTTGTCTATGCTGCACTTGAGGCTGGTTTGTTGAAAAAACGACAGCAAGGTCAGTTGCCATTTTAACAGTGACTACAATAACGTCCAGATACTTCACTGTGCCAGGTACATCATGCAATACGTTCCAAGCACCGTTTAAGAATTTCCTGAATACTGGCAATGCCAAAAGGAACCCTGTTATAGCGGAATAGTTCAAACGAAGTGTTAATGACCAGAATGTTGCATGATTCTGTATTAAAATTTTTGACTGGGTCATAAATTTGAATTTCCATTTATTAAATATTTTCAGAACTTGCTTAAACTCTCGCCTTGGCCAGTTGATCTCATAGGTTGCTATGTGTGTCAGTAAAGCTGCTGTGGAGTATGAGAGTGAATCTTTAATAGTTTAGAGTATGCTATATTTGAAGTCATGTGTGATTGTGTGCTAATTTGGTCGGGAGGCCATGAGTAAAAATTTTTCCGTCCCAAAGACTGTTAACCGAAAGACAGAGAAATTTTAAACAGTTGTTAAAATAAGAATTTGCGCCGTTGCTGTTGTCGGTCAGGCCAAAACTATTGCTTTTTTTCCAAAAATGATTTGTGATCCTGTATTAATTTCAGTTACTGTAATAATGTTTTAAGATTTATTTTCTTTTATTGCCTGTTCTAGTCTCTAGTCTTAAATTTTTTCTGATAGGTTCTGTTTTATTGAAAGTCTTTAGTGCTAATAAATTTCCGAGGAGACTTCATCCAAACTACAAAGGGTCATGCTTGTTAAAAAAATTTCAGGCTGTCTGCCATTAATAAACATTTGTAGCATTTCGACTACAGACTCTCTTGAGGAATGCAAGTAACAAATTGAAAGCTTGTCTCCAAAACGCCTCATGAATATAGATATTATAGTCAGTCAGTATAATTTTAAAATAAATATATTTAATTGTGAAGATTTCTTAACCGATTTTATTGCATATGTAAAGATGTTGCGTTTGCTTTTTTAATTGATTGAGAATTGCGTTTATTAAAGGTTTTGTGTTTTTATTGTATATTTTTATGGTGTTTGTTGCATAGTGGATCCAATCATTTGTTAAGTACATGTTATTTGACGGGATTTTTTGTAATTTTCACTGGGTTCAGCTCAAAGCCACTTCACCATCCCGCTCCCTGGCGCAACAGTACGGAAGCTGAAGATTAATAAGGACTGACGTAATATGGATCTCATATATAGAATGATGAAAGTATGTTTCACATGAAATCACAAAACCTACGCTTTGATTTAAAACAATTATTAAAGGAAAATTATGCAAAAGATTAACACTTGCGTGAGCACCTAGTGTTCTTGAAATTTGCTTAAGGAAAATCACTGAGAAAGTTATTAGCCAAAACAAGTTACTCAACTTAGCAAGCACATAGCAAGAATAGGAAAACTATGTACATAAATAAACTCTGCTTGTGAGTAAGCCACTCAGTGACTAATAACAAGCCCTGACGTCACCCAAACTTTCAGGACGTCTTACAGTCATCCCCATTACCCAGGCTACGATTCCCTAACAAATAAATACCTGCAGATCGCATACATGAACAATTACAGATATTGGGGGACCCGTCCCTAGGTCCAATTAGCTTTAAGTGCCAACAAGTAATGAAAGCCCAAAGGTCGGCAAATTTTCTTAAGCTCCAGATCGGAACCATCAATTATTTACGACCTGCCGAAAATATTCAATTTACTGAAGTTTGAACCTTCTCTTGGTGTTATTCCGTGTTTGCGATTTAAAATTGGGTTGTTTTGAAAATTAGCCTTATGCAAAGACAATTTGTTTAGTTTTGTATTTACCCAGACATGTTTCAACACCTATGTGTCATCTTCTGTGGGTCAAATTTCTATTTCTGTAAAGTACAATATGAAATTCATAATAATTTAACTGTTGTAGGCCTAAGAATTACAGTATGTGTCATGTGCTTTGTTTTGTTTAGACACTCACCTTCAAATTACATCGCTGAATGAACTGCATTGTTATACATCGGTTTTCATGCTCTTTTTGGTCTCTTTTTTTTTTTTGACAGCATGTCATCTTCAAACTAGCCATGAAGAAAATTGATGCGTCTTTATAAAGAAGCTGGCCGCTAGAGGCCGTGCGGTTCTAGGCGCTTCAGTCTGGAACCGCGTGACCGCTACGGTCGCAGGTTCGAATCCTGCCTCGGGCATGGATGTGTGTGATGTCCTTAGGTTAGTTACGTTTAAGTAGTTCTAAGTCTAGGGGACTGATGACCTGAGATGTTAAGTCCCATAGTGCTCAGAGCTATTTGAACCATTTTTGAGCCTTTATAAAGAACTGTTTCGTGGATAGAGGTTATGTGCTTCTCTGTTCTTACAATTTTTTCATTCTGTTGCGTGTGAGGTTGGTGTCTCGATCAATGGCTATTCAGTGTACTGTTTCCCCACAGTTTTTCACACAATTTTTGCTGACTATTTCACTTCACATATTTACAACGATGAGGCTTCGACTCCAAACATTACGGGACCACGCAATGACAGAATTAATATAACTGCACATGATAAAGGCAAAACAGAATAATAACTATTTCAATATGTAAAAAACTCATTAAGCAAGGGGAAGCTTATAGATCCGCGCCACATGCACCCAAAAGATGAGACAAGGCATTAATAGTTAAACTTAAGCCTGGGGGACGAGCAATTCGTTCCGTAATTTTAGCAGCTGATAATTGCAGTAAAGGCCAGAAAACGTTATTAATTCTTGTCAACGTTTACAATCTTAAATGGCGATATAAGCGCTGGCCAACCAACAAGGCAACACAAGAAAATAGTTCACTGAAAGACTTAAAGCATCTGTTGACTACTTTGTGCAAATCCACGTAAGGCGGCATGCGTGAGAACCAAACAGTTACAAAACTTGGGCTCTGGTACAAGCGAACAGAACTCTGGTAACCACATGCAACTCGCAATTAGACCAATCCTTTTTTACGGAAACGTTACCAGAATATAATTGCCAGCAATATCACACAAAACTTAGGGTACTCAGTAAATACGTCATGAGATCAAATAATCGACCAAAATACACGATCCACGTATCGATGGTTCCTCTTTTAAAAAAGGAAGCTCTAAAACTAACAGTCTGCTAATATGTAAATCAGTACCACATCAAATTAGAAAGGCTGAGCAGAGATTGCAATTCGACCGTTAATGGTGTTACTCTCAAACTCTACCTAATACAGAAGCAACAGTTTGAAAATTAAACGGGAGATGGGCCGTGAAGATGATACTGCGCCGGCCGGTGTGGCCGAGCGGTTCTAGGCGCTTCAGTCTGGAACCGTGCGACCGCTACGGTCGCAGGTTCGAATCCTGCCTCGGGCATGGATGTGTGTGATGTCCTTAGGTTAGTTAGGTTTAAGTAGTTCTAAGTTCTAGGGGACTGATGACCTCAGATGTTAATTCCCATAGTGCTCAGAGCCATTTGATGGTACTGCGAAGGAATACACACGCGCACAATGAAACCGTGTCAGACGGCTTAACGCCGAACATGAACATTTACAAGGAAGAATGTTCTCCAGGTTGCTCGCCCGGAATAATGCAAAAAGGTGACCGCAGAGACGAAGAAACTTGCAGAAGCCAACGGGGGATGTCTTTCTGCTGATCGGACGGGCCCAGCTCGATCTGTTTATGTTGCCTGCCTTTACCGCTAACGAAGCGAACCGCCCGCGTACTCGGGCCAACACCAGGCAACGACCCCACGGGTCTGGAGAAGAGGTCCACCCGGCCGCAACACTGATCGACTCAACCGTTACTGTCTGCGTTGAGCTACTTCCTCTCCCCG
Organism: Schistocerca serialis cubense; assembly: GCF_023864345.2. Lineage (NCBI taxonomy): Eukaryota > Metazoa > Arthropoda > Insecta > Orthoptera > Acrididae > Schistocerca > Schistocerca serialis. The sequence goes on from NC_064638.1 coordinate 304,881,482, forward strand.
TGCACCACGCCAGAGACTGCCCACGTCGACCTCACTCTCTCAACTCACTCCCGCAGCTTCTCGTGCCCCCTTCTCTGGCCAAAGATAACGAGGCCGATATCGGAGCGCGAGATATCGAACGCGGCACGGCCCAAAGACGAATGGCGATTTCTAAGTAGCTATCAAAAAGTTGTTTTTTTTTCGTTTCCCCGAGAGCTTGCACCGGATACTGGCGCCCTTGAGTGTAAGTGAGAACGAACCGGTTTCTAGGAAGTTTTATGGACTAAGAGACACTGGTTGCCGCTGGGATAACGTCTACGGTTAAACAGTGATGTTGAGCAAACATGCCCGTGGAACACGGACGCCATAGGTCGATGCCAGGCCACACTGCAGGACGGAGACGTGCACCTGTTACTAAAGTAACTTGTTGGAGTAAGAAAGAGTTGTCATGCACGCCACCTATCTTGCTGCAGCCACCTTCTCCTCACGACGACCTCCTGCAGCCTCTGACAACCCATCGAAATCACAGCATCCAGTTTTTTTTTTTTCCTTTCTTTTTTTGTGTCGTGTAACCCGTCGAGTAGACCGTTCACCGGGTGCAAGTCTTTCGATTTGACGCCACTTCGGCGACTTGCGCGTCGATGGGGATGAAATGATGATGATTAGGACAACACAACACCCAGTCCCTGAGCGAAGAAAATCTCCGACCCAGCTGGGAATCGAACCCGGGCCCTTAGGATTGACATTCTTTAGTGCTGACCACTCAGCTACCGGGGACGGACAGCGTCCAGGTGGGAGAGCTGCTCCTCGCCGTGCGTGATGTACGTCACCTGGCTGTACAATCTTACGCGGCCAAGTGGAGAATGACTGTTCTCTGCTGCCATTCCACCGATATCTAGCGTGTTCTTGTGTATGACCCTCCTAAAGCCATCGGTTCCATATCTGCATGACAACAATGTGATTCTCCGCAATGGAAGCAGCAGTATCAAGGAAGGGCGTAAACTGCCATCTCGATAGGCCACCATCCTGTCGCTTTCTGTCGAATGTTCCAACACATGTTGGTGGTCATTACTTCCTCTTACAAGCAGCATTACAGAATCTTCTCACAAATAAGCAGTAGTCAGATACTCTTTCTGAATTACAAATGTAATGTGTAATCCTTACGTCAGTGTAGGTGATTCCATAATGATGTTACAAACTTGCAGGGACGATGAAGTGGGGTAAATGTATCAATATGAGGCAAGGGACCCTCGGCCAGAAAAGACCGAGTCGAATTTTAGAATCGCAAATTGTTCTGCTAGCTCTGATAGTCAACCTCTTCTACTGCAAGCTCTCTGCTTTCACGTTCTGAGAGGTGATAACATCGGTCAAAGCAGGTAAAAAAGTCCAGCAAACATGGTCTGTTAAGTGCGCACCTTAACGCCTGTAAGCACTTCTTCATCTTTGCTGCTGTGAAACATATGACTTCTTCTGAACACATATGGAAAGCAAAGAGCTTGCAATAGAAGAAGTCGACCGTCAGAGGTGCCAGAACGATTTTCGCTTATAATGTTTGACCTAGTCGTTTCTGTCCCAGGTTCCCTTATCTCAGATTGATACATTTACCCTACTCCATCATCCCTGAAAGCTTGTCACATAGTCACGGGATCACCCTGGATATAGGTTGCGTTACACTCTACGATTTTTTGCGGTTGCAGTCAGATGCTGATCATTTGCATATCCAAGCATGACTTATATTTCATGCCAGTATGACTTTTTCTGTATGCTATGTTCATGTTGTTAAAGTTTTAATAAACGTCTGTGTACATTATCATGTGCCGTGTCATACTGAGCCGATAGACGTCACTGGATATGGAGGGTGCGCTCAGCCCTTCTGAGACCAATTAAGGAGCTACTTGATTGATAATTAGTGGCTCCGGTCACGGAAACTAACAACGACCGGGAGAATGGTGTGCTGATTACAAAGTTTTGCTTACTGTGGGAGCTTAGCACAGCTGGCAGGAAATACTCTCGTATGGCAAGCTGCGGGAATGCCTACTGCACCCATGAACATCGGTTTTGAGGTCCAGGTGTTATGGTGTGGTGGACAGATAATGTTAATGGTTGTACCTGACTTCCATATTTTTGAACACCTTACAGTCGCCGATCAGCGCTGATGTGACACTTCAGTTCTTCCTCTTGCTCGTCCTCTCAGAGATGCATGCGGACGTGACTTCGTTGTTATGGCTGACAATTGTCGACCGCTTTGAACTCCGTAGGTGGGGCAGCTTCTGGAATGATAGGTTATTCGGCGAGTGGATTGGCCTGTCTGTTTCCCCCATCGACCATACATGGGGTACGCAGGGGAAACTTACTGCAGCTCATCCACTTACACCAACGACACCCAGCAGTTGGCAACCGCACTGGTTGAGGAATGGGACATCCCATCACAAGAACTCCTGACCAACCTTGTGGCCAGCGTGGGTGCATGTTCCGGTGAGTTCATTGCCGTCCATGGTGGTTATACACCTTATAAGAACCATGCCCCGCCTTTTGTAACATTCAGGGAACTGTCAAAAATCGCGGTGACTTCAGTGTGACTACTCTCTTTAAATGAAACTGTTATTTCTGTTCGTTTCATTGCGTACTGCTTGATTTATGTTTTGTACTGTACTATGGTAGTTATCTCTATGCAAGGCCCAAGTTTCACCGAGCTACGCAACTTACCATCGCGCGAAAGTTACTTACGTCCTTTCCTTTCGCACTCCAGTGTAGTACACCATAAAAGTGAATTATAAAAATAGCAAATTAAATATTGAAAGTTGCAATGTAACACCCAACTTTCACAATGTGAAGTGTTCACGAACGATGAAGCCCCGATGACATATCGAATTATGGACAATGTGTAGTTCTCAATGAAGTGGCGCCGAGGACGTATTATAGACAGAGCAGACTCTCGGTCTGAGGAAGCTTGGGGGAGGGATATCATTTTGAAAGGAAGCATTTCGGCATTTTGGATAGCCGAACGGGAATTTTAACCGCCAACCACCCGAATGCGAGTCCTTTGTCGTACCACTGTACCACGTCAGTCGGTTTTTCAAATAAGACAACTACTTCAGAATTATTCGATCAGCGAACTTGCATAGCAACTTCTATCGTAAAGCTGTGCTGCATTATTTGTTTAAATCATGCCTTAATCAGAAACTGTCTTTAAATTAGTTAAACATGTTCATTACTATGTCCCCAAATGAGATACTGCAGATGCATTTAAACTGCTTGATGCTACAACATGCACAGCCGTGGCTATTTCATACTATTAGTTAACCCATATTGATACACCAAACTTCATGAATATGGGATGCGTATTCTGATGTGCTTTAGCGAATGAATGTGCTATTTCCACAGCTGTTTATAATTTTGGTGTGTTTCATTAATCAGGAACGGTGCGTTGGGGAATCTACGTTGTAATTTAAAAGTATTATTTTCATTTGTGCTTGTATATTTTAAGTGAGTAGTCGTAGTTGTTCCGTGTCAAATTTAGGTTAATTATGTTACGCTTTCAAGATGTTTGACTTTCATTGGGTCCACATTGGAAATTTTCTGTCTAATGTTTCCACTCGATAGTTTTTGTTTTGTTAATATTAGGCAGTAGGCGAAGGCATATTTCTCTGCCTAACTTTTCCATCTTCCAAAGTTGCAGAGATCATCCGAGGCTATGACGACTCAGAAAGCAAACAAGATTACCAAAGAGAACTGTTTACTCGTGTCGTAGCAACGGTCTGTTCGTGACGTGATCAGATCACTGCCAAAGATGGCGGAGTCCGGCGACGTGTGTTTCGCAGCTGCTAATGGAATGGGGGGGGACTTGGCGCTTATTTAGCATTAACCGTGAGGCCCAAGCAATTGCCGGCTGTGAAAGCTTGCATTGTATAATTCTTCTCCTATTGATGCTGCCCGCATCCGGTTCTATTGTGCTTAAATTAAATTGTCAGGTCTACTTGGCGGCGATTCTGGCGTATTTTCGTGTTTCTTCGATGCAGTGTGATTTTGAAAGGCAAGAAAACAACAAACTGTTCTTGGCAGTTGAAGTTTAATATGAACTCTACAAAATTACAATGATTTCTGCGCAAACTAGGAAAAATATGCTTTTGTTTTCTTATAAACAAAAACATTGTCACACAATGATGTAACATACTGCATCCCTAATTAATCCAACTGTTAAATGACAAAGGTGGTTTCCCCGCGGATTTTTCTACAATCGAACCGAAGCCCATCATACCTAGACATCTAAACGGTCAACCGCTTACGTTCTTACATTTCACAAGTTCATTTGCTCTTCGACATTGGCTTAAAGGGTGTACGAAAGGATGCTGAACAGTTACAGCATCTGTTGGAAATGGTGTCCACAGACGTTTATGGAAGCCTTAAACCGCTTAATCTTATTGGAAAACTCGCCTACGCAGTTATTTCAACTTTTAATTCACAAAGAAAAATTTCTGGTGACGCAAAGTCCGATGAACGGGGGAGAGGGGGGAGCGGTGAGAGGGGCGTCCATAGTTATTTTGACGTAATACCCATAGTGTTGTTAGCTGTGTGCACAGAAGCACCAGCCTGTTCAAACCATGAGTAGGCTAGTTGATTTCGTCTTCCTTAGCTGGCCAATGAAATCGTGGATCATTAAACAATAAAATTCACTGTTCATAGTTTCTTCAAAATATGTAGGTCCAATGACATGCCGTCTGCAATTGCTACCCAGACTCCAACTTTCTGATCAAGCAATGGCGTTTCAAACACAGCACGAAGATTCTCTGTCGACCATAGTCATGTAGTTTGGGTATTAACTGATCACAGAGATGGAACCAAGCCTCGTCTGTAATCCGAATAGAGGCTGACTTCAAGAATATCCGTGGTATTCCCCGCAATAAAAGATGTAAACCATTTGCAGTAACGGATTCGCTTTTTATAATCCGCATCTATTAATTTAATCCGCATCTATTAATTTAACCCGCATCTATTAATTCTTGCACTGCTGTCGCTCACTACGGGAACAATATCAGTGTCTGAGTAGCCACTTAACGCGTGGTTGCAAGCCCGATGTTTTTTCCTTGTGTTCACTTGCGCAATGATTTTGCTAGCCTCTCCTGCACAGTGTCTGAAATATTCAACAATTTCTGTTCGTTTAGTTTAGGCGGTCTTCCAGTTCGTTCGGCATCCAACACTGAGCCTGTCTCTTGATATTTACAAGTAAGTCGACGAACCGTTAAACGACAAGGAACAGCCGTTTCCGGAATTTTCCAGCATATGCCTTCTACACGTTTATCGCCTTGCCGATACACACGTTCAACTAGAAAAATACGTTCCGCAGGTGAAAGCACCATAATTTAAAAACAAAGTGATCATTTCAACAGTACACATCGCATTCAGTAGCTTTCATCAAGTGAACAAAACAATTAAATATTACGCAATAGTAGAAAGAGTTAAAAAAACAATCGCCCATTTGTGAAAAAAACATATCTGCCTTCCTGTGCGCTGCAAACATTGTTTCGAACTTGCAGTGTAAGCCACGTCGGTAGTCCATAGTCAGACGCACAGAGACTTCCCGAAAGCACTGTATGCAACTCAATAAATGAATAATAAGCAAAACATTAATGTTAATTCTATAATAAAATGTCGCATAGTGGCAACTATAAATTCGAGATATTGTGAACTATGGAACGGTACCTTAGACATTTTGAATGATGAATCGAAAGTGCACTGTTTCGTTGCGAATATTTAACCCAGATACTACGAGGAAAACCTTGTTAAGTGGTAAAGATAAATACACGAAAATTAGTTCACAAACTTACTTAAGGAACAATAATCATACAAACAGAAGTTTTATTTAGCAAAAGGTATCCTGGCTATTCCAGTAAATTGTGCATTTCAAGTCTTTCCCTGCACCTTCTTTTAACTTGCATTACTCGTTTCAGTCACAATAGCTGTGTAATGATTTCGCATTAAGGGAGGCCTGGGAGAAGACAGACCATTAGTTTCTACGGTAGAGTGCAGCTGACTTCCGTTTTATCTGGAAAAACTTCTCCCTGGAGCGTGCCAATAGTTTTTAAGAAGAAACAAAGTCAGTGAAGGATAATTTCCCGTGATGATTCAAGACCACTCCGGTTTGTAGACAGACAAGTGAAACTAACTTTTCTGTAAAGGGGTGATCGCCAAGTTTGTGAACTTTAAAGTTCATCAACGAGCGGGAATGTGGGAAGTGCAAGAAGAAAAAAGTATGAACGTAGACAGAATTCCGCTGAATGAAACGTTTCCTGAGGCGCTGAAAACATTTTTTTGCAGTTCATACCGATAGTCTTCTGACGCAGTGACATTTTATGACGAATGTTTGGATTGGTAGAAAGGAAACCACAAGCCGCCCTGTGAAAATAAATCAGGAAGAAGTTCCATCAACACCTTTGTACAGTCAGAACTTCAGCGATAAAAATCATGGCCTCTACTATGGGCGTCTCCTAGGGATTCTGGTCCATTCAGTTCAGTTCACTCGTGAGGGAGACGCACCAATCGGATTCGACGGTTGGTCAATTTCGGAAATAAAAGGAAGGAAGCTCGAGGTTTATCGTCCCTTAGGCGAATAGATTATTAGAGGTTCTAACAATATCACCACTTGCAAAGTAGGTTAGCAATCAGATTAATAATGTTGCTCACGCAGCATATGCTCGCTTTATCGGGCAACAACAAAGTTATTGACTATGGATGGTATCGTCAGAATGGAAATAATAAAGTCACTGTAAAAAAGTCATTAATTTTGGCACTTATCTTGAATGGATTCCCACGTAAATTTCGTCGAAGTTGTTATGGTTGGTTCAAATGGCTCTGAGCACTATGGGACTCAACTGCTGAGGTCATTAGTCCCCTAGAACTTAGAACTAGTTAAACCTAACTAACCTAAGGACATCACAAACATCCATGCCCGAGGCAGGATTCGAACCTGCGACCGTAGCGGTCTTACGGTTCCAGACTGCAGCGCCTTTAACCGCACGGCCGAAGTTGTTATGGCTCATCTTGTTGATTCTAGGGTGATTCCACTTTGACTGCTAGAAGATCCAGATCTGTATTTTAGCAATATTTGAAGACCTAACAAATGCGTTTTTCAGGAAATTCTTCATGATCAAACAATCCCAGATCAGAACAATAGTATGATAGAAATAATTTTTGACTTGGTGTTCATGATCCACATTTTTATTAAACTTCTTGTAAATTCACATATTCTTAATTGTCACATCATCAAAAAAACAGTTTTGTATCAATCTTCATATATTTAATTTCAACTTTAACCAAACACAAGACTTGAGTGTTCTTTTACAAAGCAAAATAACAACTTAACTTCTGCAAAGTGAAACAAAGACTGCTCTGTACGCATTCGCGCCAAAAACGGTTACAAGTAAGTCAAAGATTATGACAGTCTCACAGAAATGAATACACACAAGAACCATATCACTGTAATATATCGATACATCGGAGTACCTATACATTAATAAAACCAAATGTGAATATTGTCACAAAAATATGTCTGTTACTTCGCAGAAAAGTAGTACGATATTACTGGTATCGAGAACTTGGGTTGGAGTGCCGTAATGGTCACGTAAATAGAGAACCATTACAAGGTGGAGCAAGAGATCTGATTGTGAGAGGAAATAGGCTTTGTCTTTTTCAACGAACCAGTGATTTAGGTACAACGTGCAAAACTTAAATATGGATGGCTACAAGGGATGAGACTTGCCATCTTCTGAATGGGATTCCAGTGACCCACCACTGCAGCCCCTTGCTCAGCATCAACGCTGAGACAGTTTACTCATTTTTTGCATTGTGCTGACACAGCTGTTAACACTTTGAGGTATACGTACACTAGCACTTCACCTGCAGCTACGAAGTATTTCAATTACCACTACTAGTTACGTTCATTACACATCATTCTGTGGTCTGCGTTATAACGTAGACTGCGGTGATCAAACTCCTGGGACCCATCCTAATGTCGAGTCGGACCTCCTTTCGCCGGCGTAATGCCGTAGCTCGACGTTGCATGGACTCAACACGTCGCTGGAAGTCCTCTGCAGGAATAATGAGCTGATGCAGTATTGTGTGCTGGATCCGACCTCTCGATCATGTCCCATAAATATTCGATGGAGATGATGTCGGGAGATCTGGATGTCCAGCTCATTCGCTCGAATTGTCCATAATGTTCTTCAAACCTATCGGGAACTACTGAGAACCCATCACATGGCATATTGTCATCCATAAAAATTCACTCGTTGTTTGGGAACATGATGTCCATGAATGACTGCAAATGGTCTCCAAATAGTCGAACATAACCATTTCAAGTCAATTATTGGCTGAGTTGGACCAAAGGACTCAGTCCATTCCATTTAAACGCAGCCCACACCCTTATGGAGCCACCACCAGCTTGCGCAGTGCCTTGTTGCCAACTTTATACTAGGCTTCGTGCTGTCTGCGCCACACTCAACCAGCCCTTACCAACTGTAATCGGGACTCATCTGACCAGCCCACGATTTTCCAGTCGTCTATGGTCCAATTGATATGGTCACGAGCGCAGGTGAGGCGCTGCAGGCGACGTCGTACTGTTAGCAAAGGCACTCGCGTCGGTCGTCCGCTGCCGTAGCCCGTTAACGCCAAATTTCTCCGTACTGTTCTAACAAATACGTTCGCCGTACCTTCCACATTGCTTTCTGCGGTTATTTCACGCAGTGTAGCTTATCTTTTAGTGCTGACAACTCTACACAAACGCCACTGCTCTAGATCGCTAAGTGAAGGGCGACGGCAACGACGTTGTGGTGAGAGGCAATGCCTGAAATTTGGTACTCCCGGCACACTCTTGATACTGAAGATCTCGGATTATTGAATTTCGAAATGGAACGTCCCATGCGTCTAGCTCCAGCTCCAACTGCCATTCCGCGTTCAAAGTCTGCCAATTGCCGTCGTGCGGCCATAATCTCGTCGGGAAGCTTTTCACATGACTCACCTGAGTACAAAAGACAACGCCAACACGCTGCGCTTTTATATCTTGTGTATACGATCTATTACCATCTATACATGTGCATATAGCTATCTCATTAATTTTGTCACCTCAGTGTAAGAGAGTCTTATGCTATAAAAACAGATATCGGTGAAACAGTTATTAATAAATCGTTATATTACGACATTCATAGCGTGCACGGTCTTGCCGACTGCTTTGAAACACGCGAAAACCGTTGGGCAGTATGTGGTTGAAGTTTTATGGCTCGTATTTTGGTAAATATTTGCTTGTATGTACACTTTGTAATATGAAGTATTAAATTTTCGTCGGGGTCAGGGATTTTCTCTGCCTCGTGATGACTGGGTGTTGTGTGATGTCCTTAGGTTAGTTCGGTTTAAGTAGTTCTAAGTTCTAGGGGACTCATGACCATAGATGTTAAGTCCCATAGTGCTCAGAGCCATTAAATATTCGTGTAAAACCACGCAAAGTCTTTTCTTTTTTTTTTCCTTTTCTTTTCAGATACATCTCGAAGTCCAGCGAAAAATGTATTAGATATGATAACTGCACCACATGCTAAAGTATCTCAAATAATTTATGTAGTTATCAACAGAATGCCTGTACACTTGAACCATCTTTAGCACGAATTATTCAGTTTCTTGCCATGTTCTTCGTAACATATCCTCTGTCACAGGTGCAATGGGATCAGCGATAGGACGTGGTAACATTGGGATATCATACACTTTGCTCGTACAAGGGCGGTCCTTCACGAATCCGAATTGGATTGGCCACTAAGTTCCCACAAAGTTACCCCTCTGGATGCCCAGCAGAGAACAGATGTTGACGATTGCAGCGGCGCTCATCTTGTTGAAAGATGATACAGATTTGCAAGTGTTTCGTGTAAGGGTACACAAACTGCTCCAGCATGTCCCGATACACTCACCTATTCACTGTGTTTCCTGCAAAGAAAAACAGTCTACCAATATTGTCGTGCATTAGCCCACACCATTCGTTCAGTTTAGGGCTATCACAAAAGATGAGTGCATATCGACCTGGCGGTTATCCATCCCGTATGGCGTAAAGTTTGCCTATATAGCGCGTGCCTGAGAGGAGGCACGAGAGGAAGAGTGAACACGGAGCCGCTAGGAGGCGTGAGTCGCGCATGCTCTGTGTGTGGAAGCACACTGGGCGGCTGTGTAAGCTGACAACGCGTAGAAAAGAGGCTGTTGGTACTGGCGTTGGTGATTCTGACGTTCATTGGTTGACGGGACTCTGTATGGACAGCCTTGTTTCTACTCACGACGGCATTGGAACCATAGATAGTTTTTTTTTTTTTTTTTTTTTTTTTTTTTTTTTTTTTTTTTTTTTTTTTTTTTTTTTTTTTTTTTTTTTTTGGGTGAGCAAAATTTCAGCCCATGAACTGTGGTAACAACGTGATTTAATGTATTACTGCCTCTTGTTGCCTCATTCGAAATTCTCGTCATCTACTTTAATCTGTGCTATGGGTAATGCCAACTGCCAGTCCTGAAAGATTTCCTTAGTAGTGAAATGCCCGTGTTTTGATGGTTTATCAAGTGTGGTAAGTTTTTTTATTTTATTTACTGGACTAATTCGTTGCTTGAAGTTTCTCAGGCCATAGTTTAAATTGTCATTATCGTCTGACTCGTATTCCCTGAACGTATGGACAAGTTTTCGAGACTTGTTGAATTAACATCATCTGTTTGTGTATTTTAGAAGCTTGTCTTGATACTTTGTGTTCTCTCCCGTGTGTACAACGGCCTGCCTGAGGAGACGGGCGAGCTGGGCCTGTTGAATGCTGGAGAGTAAAAGGGCTCGTACCATACACGAAATGGTGCCTATTCATTTGAGAACGAATATTCATGTCACCGAGCGAGGTGGTGTAGTGGTTAGCACACTGGACTCGCATTCGGGAGGACGAGGGTTCAATCCCGCGTCCAGCCATCCTGATTTAGGTTTTCCGTGATTTCCCTAAATCGCTCCAGGCAAATGCCGGGGTGGTTCCTTTGAAAGGGCACGGCCTCCTTCCTTCCCCGTCCTTCCCTAATCCGATGAGACCGATGACCTCACTGTTTGGTCTCTTCCCGCAAACAATGCATTCATGTCAATACGCGGCAGCATATTCGCAGCAGACGGTTGTCGGCTTGCTTTGTCGTTTGGCGTCAGACGTTGAAGAATTTGCACTTTGTAAGCATACAAACGAAGACGCTGGTATGATACACGATGTAATTTTGCTCGGGTCACCAAGTTGCCTAGATGCCTGTCGAATCGACTTACGTGGACTTCTGAGAAACGCTTGTCTAATGCCCTCCATTGTATCTTCTGAAACACTATGACGTGTACCGCCAGTATGTTCCAGAACACTACCAGTTGCCAAAATTTTACGATACTATTACTTAATTGTTTTCAAATCATTTGAATCACATCTATACAACCTACGATAATTTATTTGTTCAGAAATCGGCGATTTTGTTTCTGAAAATCTTCCTACTGTTTGCATACACTGCTGTGGGGTCACTATTTTCACTTCAGACGATCTTGCTGTACTTAGGTGACAACAGTTGTCACGTCTGTCGCGGAAATATAAATCCTTGGAGGAGCTCTATCATGCCATATGTACTGTAGATCTTTCTTCCTGGGCCTTACAAATGTGGGAGGTTTCAAATGGACACCTTCTGAGCCGAATGAAGAAAACACTTCCTATAAATTACACTACGGCTTTTTGTAAGAATTTTCATAGCCAAACGGAAAATGGGAAATGGGATAATGTGGTAACAAACTGACCAGCATGAGGTCTAATTTTTCAAAAAAAAAAGTTTACTTGAAAGTAATCAGGATTGGTAACAAAAAATTGATTAGTGATTTGAGGGAATTTTTTGTCTGAATTATCGTTGCTTTTTTATACACTTCATAATTTTATGCAATATATTTTCATGTAAAACGATGTAATGTATATTTTGGGTCAAATAATTGAGCTGAGAGAAATCAAAATTCCATATAAATTACATTATGGCTTTTTGTCCGAATTTTATTTGTAAGAGACAAAACAAGAGTCGACAAAGAACAAATGGGGTACCTAATTGATCAGTGTGAGGTCTAGTTTTGATAAAAACATATTTAATTGCTTGAAAGCAATCAGATAATTGAAGAAAACTTAATTAGTGATTTAAAGGAAAATTGGAAGTTTACCTCTTTAACGCTTAGCTATTTTGCTTGTAAAAAGTTGCATTGGTGTGACTTTTCACCCTCAAAACAGAAAACACTAGGAAGGCAAATGAGGTGTCAAAAAGGACACATCATGACATGGATATTTTTTTTAAAAAAGTTACATTGCTGTGATATTTAACTGTTTGAAGACGAGTCTTAAGTACTAAATTCAGGACATTTCCAGAACAGATGACGGATAGGAAAGCGAATGAGTTATGGAAAAGATTATGCTATCCGAACGAAACTTGAAAATAAAAGAAAACTGGGAAAGGTTCGAATGTTCTGTGAAAGCATTTGTCAAAAAGTAAGAAATAGAACTAATTAGAAAAACATTTCACAAGCCGCTCGAATGATGCTCGAAATCATTTATAGCAAATGAGATGCGCATTGAGAATTGAAATGTTCAACTTGGAATTTTAAAGTGTGCTAGAGGCTATTGCATTCTGCTGTTGTGTGACCTTCATATATTTCTATCATTTATGCCGGTAGGTGTAAAAAATTTCAAGATTTTTTTCAATTTTCAGTAGAGAATCCTTCAAACAACAGATAAGGCAGTGTGCATTCTCAGTCGCCACACGATATGCTGTGCACGATTTCGATCATCGTTCAGAGGTGTGTCAAATATTTCTCTATGATATTTTATATCTTACGTTTAGAAAAACCGTTTCACAAAACATTTCTCCCCTCTTCTATCCCTCTCTCTCTCTCTCTCTCTCTCTCTCTCTCTCACACACACACACACACACACACACACACACACACACACACACATACACACACACTCATTTTTTCACTGACCCATGTATCGACCGTTGTCATATATTCTGCCTTGGGTCACATAGCGTCTTTTCATGGTCGTCAGTAACATATTTATTTCAAATCCTGTAGATAGCTTGCTTTATTTTGGAGCGTCTCGATGTTTACTAATACTGATGGCATTGTTTTCATAAGCCCCGTTAACGCACTAGCGTATTTCCCTTGCTGTTCTGTACATACAGTAGTTTTTTTTTCGTATTAGAAACATTAGATTTTGCTCTCTCGCACTGTGTACTGTCGCAGGTTGTAGGTCCTTGAAAATCTATATACTGCAAGGTGTGCCGGCCGGAGTGGCCCAGCGGTTCTAGGCGCTACAGTCTGGAACCGCGCCACCGCTACGGTCGCAGCTTCGAATCCTGACTCGGGCATGGATGTGTGTGATGTGTGTTAGTTAGGGTTAAATAGTTCTAAGTTCTAGGTGACTGATGACCTCAGCAATTAAGTGGCATAAGTGCTCAGAGCCATTTGAACCAACTGCGAGGTTAATGTGCGTATTCTGTTTGTTTTGGTGCGGATGGCCATGAGAGTCCATTGCTCTGCTAGGTACAGCGCTGTTTGTCACTTGCTTGTACACAGATACGAGGTGCAACTGGCTCTCTTCGGCTCGGCTCGTTCTGCTGCTGCAGTGGTACTCGTTGCACCTTTTGGGACCGACTGAAACTGGTGATAGGGAGTCCACAAGCGATTGTATTGTGATAGGGAACCAATGATAATAAATGCAAATTTCTTGTGTTTTGTATATATATATATATATATATATATATATATATATATATATATATATATATATATATATATATCCTTATTTATTTGTTTAAACCCGTCTGATTAGGGCCATCAAGCCCTCTCTTACGTTGGATCAGAATTTCCCACGTATAGTACCTATTACATCACAGTTGCCTTACAAGTAACAATTTCAATACAACAATTAGTGTTAAAGTGATTTGAGTGTCAGAAGTGACAGTGTGAGTAAATTACACAGATTATGAAATAGCAATGTTAATACTGGCATGACTTGTACTACTGCAGCTGATGCCACGAATAGTGGTTATAATAATGACAATAATTCTAACATTAATAACAATAGTGGTAGTGACAGGTATAAAAAGAAGTTTTAGGTGTAAAGAACGGATGTTTTCTGATACAACCAGTTCTTGGAAAATTAAATTTAAGGAAACTGCATCGGCTAAGAATATTGGAAAATGAGGAAGATGAGGTTGGACAGAAGGGAGTACAGGGCTAACGAGTACTTACAGAGACAGTGGTAATCCTTATTGTTGCTTTAGTGGATATGTCATTACCTGTCTTCTGAAGCTGGAGATGATACTTAGTGCTCTAATATAATGCGGGATGTTATTCCTGAGTCGGGATCCTGCTACTGGAAGGATTTAGAGAAGGTGCCAGAAAGAATTTTGTCATGTTGTTCAGACAATAGTATTAATATCAAGTAGAGATAGGAGGGACAGCGTTCATTGATAAGGCAGTAGAGAAGACAGGGTATGGAAATCTCTGTACTTGTCTGCTCACAGTCAAGATGGCTGGGTGTATGATGTGGTCAAAGAACAGCGTTCATTGATAAGGCAGTAGAGAAGACAGGGTATGGAAATCTCTGTACTTGTCTGCTCACAGTCAAGATGATTGGGTGTATGATGTGGTCAAAGAGTCGAACATATATAAAGGCATTCATAACGAGTTCCAGGCGCTGTGAGCTTTCCTGAGAAAGGCCTTGCGGGATAACACTACTGCAGTCAATAATTGGCAGTAAAACTTCTTGTAGATGTTTCTTTTTCAGCTCAAGAGAGAAGAGCTTTTTACATTTTTTCTTGCACATTACAGTTACGTACTCGGCCCAAATTAGATTTTCGTCTATTATTATTCCTAGACTCTACGTTGGAGGTCAGAAGTTAATATTTGTCTCATTAGGGGTTAAAGATGGTAGGGATTCCCGATATTTCGGGCTAATGAATCTAGAATGACCAATCAGCTTGGGTTTTAGATGGATTGAGTTTTAATCCGACATACTGAGCCCATGTTGATAGTGCACCCAGGACGGTATTGAAATTCTCAATAGATGCCTTCAGGTTTACAGCTTTTGTACTTAAATACAACTGGGGATCATCAACGTATTTGTGACAAAACTGATGCCACATCATTTACGTACAGTGAAAAGAGTATAGGACCTAATACCGATCCCTTGGAGATGCCTGATACTACCTATCATCATTGTGACTTTATGGTACCGGACATGACACTTTGCTGGCGAGACTTCAAGTATGAGCGAAACCACTGCACTGCACTTGGTTCAGTTCGGTTGTTTGGGGGAGGAGACCAGACAGCGAGGTCATCGGTCTCATTGGATTAGGGAAGGAAGTCGGCCGTGCCGTTTTAAAGGAACCATCCCGGCATTTGCCTGGACTGATTTAGGGAAATCACGGAAAACCTAAATCAGGATGGCCGGACGCGGGATTGAACCGTCGTCCTCCCGAATGCAAGTCCAGTGTGCTAGCCACTGCGCCACCTCGCTCGCTTTTCACTGCACTTGACGACAAATTTAGGGTGCTAGGTTTGGCAAGTAAGCTGTCATAGTTGACGGTGTCAAGGGCTTTGCTGAAGTCTAAGAAGCACATGATAGTTGCCTCTTGTGTACCCATGGCAAGCTTCAGGTGAAAAATAAGAATTTTTCAGTTTCTGAAGTATGATGGAGACAGTGGCAGTGAGAAAGGAAGGCATAAGGACACAGTGTAATTAAGAGAGGAGACAGTTGCAGTGGGATCTACTGTAAATCAATGGCAGAAAAAAAAGAGACAGGATAGAGACATATATAGTAAGTGGCAGTGAGAGGGAGGTTCTCAGTACGAAGACTTAAGTGCCAAGAGGGACACGATAAAAGTATGCAGAGCCTTCTGTGTGAAAAGAGGGCAAATATTTCATACGGCAAACATTTTTATGAGGAAGGCGTAAAGGGGATTGACACAGCTGGATCCCCACTTTTCTGTCAGACTCTTTTAAAGAAGAACACATTCCCCTGTTCTGTGCAGCGATAGGAGCATTTTTGCGGTAGTTCCCTTCTTTTCTTTGATACAGCGGGGTTTGTTGCTTATATGAAACGGATTCTAAATGCCAGTAAAGCTTTGGTAGCTTATTTATATAGTTATACACATTTACATACTTTCATACTTATAAACAACAGGTACACTATGCGATCAAAAGTATCCAGATACCCCCAAAAACTTACGTCTTTCATTTTAGGTGCGTTTTGCTGCCACCTACTGTCAGGTACTCCATATCAGCGACCTTAGTAGTCATTAGACATCGTGAAAGAGCAGAATAGGGCGCTCCGCGGAACTCACGGACTTCGGACGTGATCAGGTGATTGAGTGTCACTTGTGTCATATGTCTCTACGTGAGATTTCCACACTCCTAAACATCCATAGGTCCACTGTTTCCGATATGATAGTGAAGTGAAAACGTGAAGGGACACGTACAGCGCAAAAGTGTACAGGCAGACCAAGTCTGTTGACTGACAGAGCCCGCCGACAATTGAAGAGGGTCGTAATGTGTAATAAGGAGACACCTGTGTAGACCATCACACAGGAATTACAAACTGCATCAGAATCAACTACAAATACTATGACAATTAGGCGGGAGGTGAGAAAACTTTGATTTCATGGTCGAGCGGCTGCTCTTAAGCCACAGATCACGCCGGTAAATGCTAAACGACGCCTCGCTTGGTGTAAGGAGCGATTGAACAGTGGGAAAATGTTGTTTGGATGACGAAGCACGGTACACAATGTGGTTATCCGATGGCAGGGTGTGGGTATGGCGAATGCCCTATAGACGTCATCTGCCAGCGTGTATAGTGCCAACAGTAAAATTCGGAGGCGTTGATGTTATGGTTTGGTCGTGTTTCTCATGGAGTGGACAAGCACCCTTTGTTGTTTTGCGTGGCATTAACATAGCACAGACCTACATTGTTGTTTTAAGCACCTTGTTGTTCATCACTGTAGAAGAGCAATTCGGGGATAGTGATTTCATCTTTCAACACGATCAAACACCTGTTCATAATGCACTGCCTGTGGCGGAGTGGATAGACAAAGACATCCCTGTAATGGACTGGTCCGCACAGAGTCCTGACCTGAATACTATAGAACGCCTTCGGGATGTTTTGGAACGCGACTTGGTGTCAGGCCTCACGGACTGATATCCATACCTCAGTGCAGCACTCCGTGAAGAATGGGCTGCCATTCCCCCAAGAAACCTTCCAGCACCTGACTGAACGTATGCCTGCGAGAGTGGAAGCTGTTAAGGGTGGGCCAACACCATATTGAATTCCAGCATTACCGATGGAAGGCGCCACGAAATTGTAAGTCATTTTCATCCTGGTGCCCGGATACTTTTGATCACATAGTCTAAGTACGCATAATGTAAGTGTACCGTGCGCGTATATCGAGGCTCGCGTCAATATCGATAGTTTCCTGCGGTTGGCAGCATAACTGGCGATGGTAGAGTCAGAGTGACTTTCCGTCTCCAGTGGGAAGCGCAGTGACGGTTAGGTCGCTCTCTGCCAGTGGTCTAGAGGCTTGCGTGGCGATGGCAGACAGTAAGCGCCGTGAAGACGTGGTCGGCAAATTTCTTGACTCGCTGCTTCTTTTATATGTTAGTCAGAGCGAGTTACGTGATGCCTTGTGTCGGCCGGATGGGGTTAGAGTGCCCGATGTAGAAGCTATTTTGGTATGTTGGTTGTGCACCTACATGTACTTGGATTTAGATCAATCAGAAGACGCGTATCCACTGTGGCGCCGCGTTCTACGTCTACATCTACACGGGTACTCCACAAGCCGCCTCACCGTGCCTGGCGGAAGGTACCCTGCAAAACTACTGGTCATTTCCATCCTTGTTCCGCTCTCAAATAGAGCGATTGAAAAACGACTGTCTGTATGCCTTAGTATGAGCGCTAATTTCTCGTATCTTATATTCGTGGTCTTTAGGCGAAATGTACGTTGGTGGCAATAGAATCATTGGACAGTCAGCTTCAAAAGCCAGTTCTATAAATTTTCTCAACAGTGCTTCTCGAAAAGAACGTCTCCTTCCCTCCAGGTATTGTAATTTGAGTTCCCGGAGCATCTCCGTAACACTTACGTGTTGTTCAAACCCTTTTTTTTTTTTTTCATCAGTCTACTGACTGGTTTGATGCGGCCCGCACACGAATTCCTTTCCTGTGATAACCTCTTCATCTCAGAGTAGCACTTGCAACCTACGTCCTCAATTATTTGCTTGACGTATTCCAATCTCTGTCTTCCTCTACAGTTTTTGCCCTCTACAGCTCCCTCTAGTACCATGGAAGTCATTCCCTCATGTCTTAGCAGATGTCCTATCATCCTGTCCCTTCTCCTTATCAATGTTTTCCACATATTCCTTTCCTCTCCGATTCTGCGTAGAACCTCCTCATTCCTTACCTTATCAGTCCACCTAATTTTCAACATTCGTCTATAGCACCACATCTCAAATGCTTCGATTCTCTTCTATTCCGGTTTTCCCACAGTCCATGTTTCACTATCATACAATGCTATACTCCAGACGTACATCCTCAGAAATTTCTTCCTCAAATTAAGGCCGGTATTTGATATTAGTAGACTTCTCTTGGCCAGAAATGCCTTTTTTGCCATAGCGAGTCTGCTTTTGATGTCCTCCTTGCTCCGTCCTTCATTGGTTATTTTACTGCCTAGGTAGTAGAATTCCTTAACGTCATTGACTTCGTGATCATCAATCCTGATGTTAAGTTTCTCGCTATTCTCATTTCTACTACTTCTCATTACCTTCGTCTTTCCCCGATTTACTCTCAAACCATACTGTGTACTCATTAGACTGTTCATTCCGTTCAGCAGATCATTTAATTCTTCTTCACTTTCACTCAGGATAGCAATGTCGTCAGCGAATCGTATCATTGATATCCTTTCACCTTGTATTTTAATTCCACTCCTAAACCTTTCTTTTATTTCCATCATTGCTTCCTCGATGTACAGATTGAAGAGTAGGGGCGAAGGGTACAGCCTTGTCTTACACCCTTCTTAATACGAGCATTTCGTTCTTGATCGTCCACTCTTATTATTCCCTCTTGGTTGTTGTACATATTGTATATGACCCGTCTCTCCCTATAGCTTACCGCCACTTTTTTCAGAATCTCGAACAGCTTCCACTATTTTATTTTGTCGAACGCTTTTTCCTGGTCGACAAATCCTATGAATGTGTCTTGATTTTTCTTTAGCCTTGCTTCCATTATTTGCCGTAACGTCAGTATTGCCTCTCTCGTTCCTTTACTTTTCCTAAAGCCAAACTGATCGTCACCTAGCGCATTCTCAATTTTCTTTTCCATTCTTCTGTATATTACTCTTGTAAGCAGCTTCGATGCATGAGCTGTTAAGCTGATTGTGCGATAATTCTCGCACTTGTCAGCTCTTGCCGTCTTCGGAATTGTGTGGATGATGCTTTTCCGAAAGTCAGATGGTATATCGCCAGACTCATATATTCTACACACCAACGTGAATAGTCGTTTTGTTGCCACTCCCCCCAATGATTTTAGAAATTTTGATGGAATGTTATCTATCCCTTCAGCCTTATTTGACCGTAAGTCCTCCAAAGCTCTTTTAAATTCCGATTCTAATACTGGGTCCCCTATCCCTTCTAAATCGACTCCTGTTTCTTCTACTATCACATCAGACAAATCTTCACCCTCATAGAGGCTTTCAATGTATTCTTTCCACCTATCTGCTCTCTCCTCTGCATATAGCAATGGAATTCCCGTTGCACTCTTAATGTTACCACCGTTGCTTTTAATGTTGCCAAAGGTTGTTTTGACTTTCCTGTATGTTGAGTCTGTCCTTCCGACAGTCATATCCTTTTCGATGTCTTCACATTTTTCCTGCAGCCATTTCGTCTTAGCTTCCCTGCACTTCCTATTTATTTCATTCCTCAGTGACTTGTATTTCTGTATTCCTGATTTTCCCGGAACGTGTTTGTACTTCCTCCTTTTATCAATCAACTGAAGTATTTCTTCTGTTACCCATGGTTTCTTCGCAGCTACCTTCTTTGTACCTATGTTTTCCTTCCCAACTTCTGTGATGGCCCTTTTTAGAGATGTCCATTCCTCTTCAACTGTACTGCCTACTGCGCTATTCCTTATTGCTGTATCTATAGCGTTAGAGAACTTCAAACGTATCTCGTCATTCCTTAGTACTTCCGTATCCCACTTCTTTGCGTATTGATTCTTCCTGACTAATGTCTTGAACTTAAGCCTACTCTTCATCACTACTATATTGTGATCTGAGCCTATATCTGCTCCTGGGTACGCCTTACAATCCAGTATCTGATATCGGAATCTCTGTCTGACAATGGTGTAATCTAATTGAAATCTTCCCGTATCTCCCGGCCTTTTTCAAGTATACCTCCTCCTCTTGTGATTCTTGAACAGGGCATTCGCTATTACTAGCTAAAACTTGTTACAGAACTCAATTAGCCTTTCTCCTCTTTCATTCCTTGTCCCAAGCCCATATTCTCCTGTAACCTTTTCTTCTACTCCTTCCCCTACAACTGCATTCCAGTCGCCCATGACTATTAGATTTTCGTCTCCCTTTACATACTGCATTACCCTTTCAATATCCGCATACACTTTCTCTATCTGTTCATCTTCAGCTTGCGACGTCGGCATGTATACCTGAACTATCGTTGTCGGTGTTGGTCTGCTGCCGATTCTAATTAGAACAACCCGGTCACTGAACTGTTCACAGTAACACACCCTCTGCCCTACCTTCCTATTCATAACGAATCCTACACCTGTTATACCATTTTCTGCTGCTGTTGATATTACCCGATACTCATCTGACCAGAAATCCTTGTCCTCCTTCCACTTCACTTCACTGACCCCTACTATATCTAGATTGAGCCTTTGCATTTCCCTTTTCAGATTTTATAGTTTCCCTACCACGTTCAAACTTCTGACATTCCACGCCCCGACTCGTAGAACGTTATCCTTTCGTTGATTATTCAATCTTTTCTCATGGTAACCTCCCCCTTGGCAGTCCCCTCCCGGAGATCCGAATGGGGGACTATTCCGGAATCTTTTGCCAATGGAGAGATCATTATAACACTTCTTCAATTACAGGCCACATGTCCTGTGGATACACGTTACGTGTCTTTAATGCAGTGGTTTCCATTGCCTTCTGCATCATCATGTCGGTGATCATTGCTGATTCTTCCGCCTTTAGGGGCAATTTCCCACCCCTAGGACAAGAGAGTGCCCTGAACCTCTATCCGCTCCTCCGCCCTCTTTGACAAGGCCGTTGGCCGAATGAGGCTGACTTCTTATGCCGGAAGTCTTCGGCCGCCAATGCTGATTATTTATCAAAATTTAGGCAGTGGCGGGGATCGAACCCGGGACCGTAGATGTTTTGATTATGAATCAAAGACTCTACCTTTTTTTTTGTCTCATTTTCTACGTTATTGTTCGTTGCAATTGATCGTGGCGGACGTCACCTGACGCCCGTCGAAGTTCGTTATTGATCTATTCACTCAGTTTTTTTTTTATTGCAGAGGGCATTTAACCCAGAGGGCAAAATTTTCGCTCGAAGGAAGACTTGAACCAAGAACCTCTCTTTCCGTAGCTGCTCACGCTAAGCACGGGACCACGGCGCTCCTGTAGCAGCCCGCCTCTGAATTGCTTCAATGTCCTCCTTCAGTCCAACCTGCTGCAGATCCCAAAACGCTCGAGCAGTACTCAAGTATAGGTCGCACCAAAGTCCTATATGCGGTCTCCTTCACAGTTCAACCACTCTTTCCTAAAATTCCGCAAATAAACCAAAGTTGACCAGTTGCCTTCCCTACCACAGTTCTCAAAAGCTCATTCCATTTCATATTGCTTTGCAACGTTATGCCCAGATATTTAAACAACTTAGTGTCAAACAGGACACTAGTAATCCTGTATCCGAACTGTACGGGTTTGTTCTTTCTACCTCTCCGCATTAGCTTACATTTTTCCACATTTGTGTTGGTTTCCAGTCAACCAGTTCCAAAGGACAGAACATGAGGACGAGTAGTGGATTTGACCACCGATTGCAGTCAGTGATCCAGCTGTTGTTTCTATTCCCTGGATATTATGGTGAGCAGTTACAATCACAACTGTTATTGTTTTCGTGAGAAAAGGAGGTTATCCATCGTCACCTGTAAAGCAGTTTTTGTGAACATCCAGTCTAGTGATTTTACTGTGTTCTTTTTACTACTGAACTCTCGGCTTGAAAGCCTCTTACCTGGGTTCGGGCACACGAAGTGGCGTTATAAGCAATACAAAACATAGTTTCTGCTTACAGCTCGCTTTCTCCATTCTCCAGTATCTTTTGTTGCAATTTTTTGCTAGGATTGTAACTAGCGATTTATGTGTGGCAGGATAGCTTAAGCACACATGTGGTTTAGATTGTAAGTTGCGCTAAAAGGGTCTTCAGTAAAAGTTACCGTCTTTCCTAAAGTGGTTGCTCTCTCTTTTAAGAGAGAGCCTAAAATCTCACCTCGCCAACCAAACTGAGTATTGTTAATAAACAAAAAGAAGAAGTTATCTTGGACTCATAGGGACACCTTGTCTGCACGACCAACGAATTGTATTTTATGGATTGCTTGTTTTTCCTAATTGCGTGCGATCTGTTTTACTCGCCAGTGGATACCGGATGTTAACGCCCTGTTAATTATTTGTATAGTTTTCTGAGGCTTAAATTTGGACTTCATTGTTAAAATCCACATTTTTTAACTTATTAAACATTGTGTTAAGGCTTGGATCTAAAGTCAAAAGTCAGAAATTTTTTTAAAGATACTTCTCTTAAATTTGTTTTATAAATGTTGTTTTAGAGGTTTTATGAATTCTGCCACCAGTTGCCTGGTTTCCAAAAGAAGAGATCACCTTCTTTAGTCTTGTTTTATAGATTTTGTAAATTCTACCACCAGCTGCCTTGCTTTAAAAAAGAAAAGTCACTAATAAATCAAATTTTTATGGTAGAATGTTAGACCTCCTTGCTGTGCTTAAAGTTGTTAATTTTTATTAAATTTATTAGTAAAATTATGAACCGGTATCCCACCATTCAAAACCAGACCCGTACCGCATTTCAAAAATATTAAAACAAAATCATTTGCTTTACTTTTTATCTGGATAATTTCCTCATTGATCGCAATTCATCGAAAATTTGATTTGTATCTAAAATAGTAAAAATGTTATGAGAAATATTTTACTGAATTTTCAGTCTTTCCAGTTTTTCATAATTTTTAGCAGTCAGTTTAAATTTCTTCTGGCGCCTTAAGATCCTTTCTAGGCCATTTTTTGTCACTGGAGTACCACTTTGGTCATATTTGCGAAGGCATGAAGTACCCAGCGCGTCATAAAGTTCTATTGATGAACAAAATGCTGACTAAAAACGTAGTTGATGACTTCAGAATTCTTGTGACGACCGTAGAACACTTGCCATGTGTTCACTGTGTCAGTTAAAATACATTTACGCCTCAGACCGGATACAACCAGCATGTTACATGCATGAGTACTGTAATTTTGAGCCTCTGGGTCTCGATAACGAATAATGATAGCGAAAAAAGTTTGAAAGTTCCCCGAAAACATCATCTTACGAAAAAATGGTAAATATTTTGAAGCTGTGCCATGAACAGAAATTATAGGAGTGCCGTCCCCACAACTGATAGTTTTCGCACCCAAAAATCACGGCTTCTCGGGTTGTCTCAGGAACAAATGGTGCTTTTATGAGGAGCCTAAGGTCCACCCAAGACCACAACTAATCCAAAAGAATCAATCGATTTACTCAACTTTGAAAGTGGACTGTAGAATATTTCCAGCATATAGCCATTCTACGGATCGGTGTACAAATGGTCACTAGGTCAAGGGTTATTCAAAACACTTAACCATTTATCTCTGCGCTCAGTAGAACCCGAGATATGATACTCTGAAAAGTCACATTTTCGCGAGCTGTTTTTTGGAACATACTGCTACCGTGAACAGTAGTATTCTTAACGATTGTTTGTTTCCTATGGACTAGAATATAGCTCAGTTAGCGGCAGACCGGCTAGAAGGCAGAAGGTTGTAGAATTTTACAACAAGGTTTTTGCTCGCGTATCATGACATTTCTGGAAACCCAGAATCTACTCTGTAGGAATCAACATGGATTCCGGAAACAGCGATCGTGTGAGACCCAACTCGATTTATTTGTTCATGAGACCCAGAAAATATTAGATACAGGATCCCAGGTAGATGCCATTTTCCTTGACTTCCCGAAGGCGTTCGATACATTTCCGCACTGTCGCCTGATAAACAAAGTAAGAGCCTGCGGAATATCAGACCAGCTGTGTGGCTGGATTGAAGAGCTTTTAACGAACAGAACACAGCATGTTGTTCTCAATGGAGAGACGTATACATACGTTAAAATAACCTCTGGCGTGCCACAGGGGAGTGTTACGGGACCATTGCTTTTTACAATATATATAAATGACCTAGTAGATAATGTCGGAAGTTCCATGAGGCTTTTCGCGGATGATGCTGTAGTATACAGAGAAGTTGCAGCATTAGAAAATTGCAGCGAAATGCATGAAGATCTGCAGCGGATAGGCACTTGGTGCAGGGAGTAGCAACTGACTCTTATCATAGACAAATGTAATGTATTGCGAATACATAAAAAGAAGGATCCTTTATTGTACGATTATATGATAGCGGAACAAACACTGGTAGCAGTTACTTCTGTAAAATATCTGGGAGTATGCGTACGGAACGATCTGAAGTGGAATGATCATATAAAATTAATTGCTGGTAAGGCGGGTGCCGGGTTAAGATTCATTGGGAGAGTCCTTAGAAAATGTAGTCCATCAACAAAGGAGGTGGCTTACAAAACACTCGTTCGACCTATACTTGAGTATTGCTCATCAGTGTGAGATCCGTACCAGGTCGGATTGACGGAGGAGATAGAGATGATCCAAAGAAGAGCGGCGCTTTTCGTCACAGTGTTATTTGGTATGCGTGATAGCGTTACGGAGATGTTTAGCAAACTCAAGGGGCAGACTATGCAAGAGAGGCGCTCTGCATCGCGGTGTAGCTTGCTGTCCAGGTTTCGAGAGGGTGCGTTTCTGGATGAGGTATCGAATATATTGATTCCCCCTACTTATACCTCCCGAGGAGATCACGAATGTAAAATTAGAGAGATTCGAGCGCGCACGGAGGGTTTCCGGCAGTCGTTCCTCCCGCGAACCATACGCGACTGGAACAGGAAAGGGAGGTAATGACAGTGGCACGTAAAGTGCCCTACGCCACACACCGTTGGGTGGCTTGCGGAGTATAAATGTAGATGTAGATGTAGAAGGTGAAGGTAACAGCTCGAAATTAATGGCCAGCTTATTACTAGATATCACTACCGTTGCCCATTGTGGTTTTCCTATTGTGTGAAGTCCTTATTTCAGATTTAACAAAATAACTGTTTGGATAAGACAGTTGAAATATCTGTCGATTATTAGTACATATTGTATTCAGCCTAGTAAAATAGTGCGACGTTATGGACAGTTTTAGTTTGTCTACCGTACAACGAAAATCGTAATTTGATCATTTGTAATTTCTCTTTCTTTTTTTCACCTTAGTGTTGGCTTAAGTCTCTGTTTATAAGTTACAAGCAAGTATTCGAAAAATCATTTCCCTGTGTTTAATTTATTATTCTAACAATGATATTCAGCGGCCGACTGTGATATCTGCGCCGCTCTGCATTTTATCCGTTTTTGGTCTTATTAATACAGTCTATTACGATTGTTGGCACTATTGCATGTACTCTTTACTCCTTTTGTAACGGCACGTGTCATCCTTTAGGGCGTGAACATGGATTTTCCAATATTTTGCAGCCAGAGGGTAACGTAAAGGATGTTTCAAAGATGAATGAGGCGATAAACGTTTGGAATCATACTAATTTACGACAGCCAAATAAATAGCAAAGGATAATTTGCGGTTTTGTATGAAGGAAAACATACAATTACAATAACTTTACTTTTAACTACGCGTTTCGAGGCGATGTTCCCAACATCAGCGCAAACGTAAAATTAAATGATTGATGCAATAACAAGAGGGCGAATGACCTGAAACGCAAGGATCTATAGGTCTGAAATCAGTGATGGTACAACGACGTGAAGTTAATATCTGGGCAAGCCATTCAGATACGCTGAATCGGCATTTCAGTGAACCAGCAGTGACAACTAATGTATAATTCCAGTAGCGACTCGATGCAGGATTTCCTACTTTCAGCCTCAGCAGTTTGGTTTTAGAGGCATTTCACGTTAATTGTATGTTCGATGCTGTGGGATATGAATGGCGATATCCCCACCACATCACAAAAATGTGTCTTATTTTACACAGGTGTCAAGAAGTCATTAATTTTACAGCACAACTATTTTCAGAATTTAACTTGGTGTTCAATATACCTATATGATATGATCATCGTTACCTGTCGTTTCTCTGAGTAACTCCAGGAGAATTTCGACGAGGCTCCTTCGTTAGGGTTAAGAGCGATTGATTCTCTCCTTCCGTGTCCATTCGAAAAGGAACTGTGTCACTAACGACATCGTCGTAAGGAGCCCTTAAATCCTGCAGCTGTGCTTCAGCACGACTCGACGTCACAGCTCGATCTTCCACTCGTCCCGTGACATCTGGAGGTACTGCCTTCACGAGGGGTTGCCACTATAATTTATTCTCCAACGCGATCGCAATGAAATTCAATTTAATACGACCTATTTCGTTTATTCGGCATTAAATTATTGATTAACTTTCTTTCTTGTTTCATCTGAATATTACCAGCTTCCTTTCAAGCTGATTGAAACTTTGTATGTATGTACCAGTCATTCTGATACGTCAACAGGGATCGAAACTTTCATTTGCAACTCAATTGGAAGAATCTCTCATAACCAAATAAAATATTGTGCCGGGTTCTGCAGCAAAACATTTTATTTTAAGTAGAAAATCAAGTTCATCTTTGCATCTTAAATACCTCTGAAAGAGACGTTTGCGATCCTCTTTTGTTAAAATAATAAAACTGTGAATCGCTCTGTCTTCTTCTTCTTCTTCTTCGAGCCTTAGTGACACAAGGTTGTCTTATTCCTGTCAATTTCAAGCATGGAATCAAGTTGGCAAATTTCAGTATAAGACCATCTATCCATACCGTATCATAAGCTGCACTGAGGTCGACAAAGACTGCTGATGTTTTCAATCCTTTTTGGAATCCCGATTCTCTGTATCATGTGAGGGCTAATACTTATTCGTAGCAACTTCGATTAGTTCTGAATCCGGCTTGTTCGTGAGGCAGGTGTTTGTCTATCGTTGGGTATATCCTATTGTAGATCAATCTCTCTCCAGCAACTTATAGCAAATGCTCAATAATGCTATTGGGCGGTAGTTTGCAGGGTTTTCACCAGATTTCCCTGGTTTGAGGATGGAAGAGTAAGAGACATTCTAAATTCCTTCGGGATATCTCTAGTTTTTAGTATGTCATTGAAGTAGTCTTTAAGCCAGGTTCTTGCTATTGGTCCCAGATTTTTTATAAATTCAGGAAATATATTATCAGCTCCAGCTGCTTCCCGTAGTTTGAGGGTTTTTATACCTTTGTTTACCTCCCTGATAGTAAAAGGTTTTGAAAACTGTCTGTTTTCTTGTAGGGTGCTCTTTACTTCTTTGAGTGACTCCTTAACGGATGTTCTATTCTCTTGACTCAATATTACATTTTCAGTTCTCTCTTTTATATGTGAGGCAATCTGGTTTGGTGATATTGGTGGTTTGAGGATGGTGTATGAGTAGCTGCCCCCAGACGTCTTAACAATGACTAACTTTTCCGGCTATAATGCGTGAAGTTCAATTTTGCAGTGGTTTCTTCCATCTATTCTTCCTTTGCTCATTGAGCGAATCTAGTAATTGCCTTCCTAGTTGTGGGTTACTTGTTTCCTGCTATTCTCTTTACAGTTCTTCAGTTTGAGTGTTCCAGCATGGTATGTGCTTTATATATCCCCTTGCTATGTTTCTCTTCGCCGTCGCTGTTATAAGGCCAGCAAATCTTGCATAATTATCTAATTATCTCTCTTTGCTGGAATAAACCGTATGTTGGAATCAATTTCTCTTTTATATGTTGTCCAATTTGCTTTACTAAAGTTCCATCTTGGCTTCTTGACTGATTCCATCAGTGGGAGTTCTATGCCCACATTTACTAAGGTTGGGAGATGTTGGGTATTGGGAAACCCGGTCAGTACCTTTATCGTGTGGACTATAGGAATTTCCTCATTGTTGGTGGTCACAGTACGTAGGTCTGGATTAGTATCTGTCTGCCAGCGTGCTGAGTGGAAGGTTTTTTGGTCTTTAGCGTCATAGCTGAGGTATAAATTTTGTTCTTCGATCCTCTGCTGTAAAGCTTCACCATTCTGGTCGTTAGTACTGTATCCCCAGTTGGTGTGGCGGCTATTGAAGTCCCCAAGGAAGATTGTTGGTTTATCTTCAACTTGCAGTGGAGGATTTGGCCACGTTGTGTCTGGTGGTTTATATACTGACACCAAGTCTAGCTTGGGAAGTTCTACTGTTATCGTTTCAATATTGCAGGTGTTGGACATCTTTACCACTTCATAGTTATTGATGCCATTACGTATGTATATAATTGACCCATACGTTTGTGAGAGAACTGCTTCCACCACTGTACATCCTTGAATTTTGACCCTGGTTAAGATATCTCTTTCCTCAGCCAAATGTGTTTCTTGCAGTGCAATTACATCAACTTGGTGTTCCTTAGCCATTCTACCTAGGTGCTCACATTTACTGCGACTGATGCCTTCTATGTTTAACTGCATAATATGGGCTGTTGGTCCGATATTAATTGACTTAGCGCTCAGACGGTTTCTTCGCTGAGGATGCTCTTGCTGCTGTCGACCGTGAGGGCCTCTCCGTCCAGTTCGGTCGCCGTTTGTGTAAACTTTCTGCCGCGTTGCTGACGCAGCCCGTTGCCCGGGAGACACCATCTTGGAGGTTGTTTACACACGTCTCCCATAACTGCCACAAATCCTCGAAAACCAAGTGGAACAACAGTGACATTAAACGACACAATATAGAGGACCCCAGCCAACAAATCCCAGGAATGCAGCTTCTTCGTAAAATCTGGTGCCAGCTTAACCGTGTGAGAACTGGACACTCGAGAACTAAATCCGTGCTGTACAAATGGGGCGCCAATGACAACCCAATGTGTGACTGTGAAACTGATGAACAAACATTACAACATCTAGTGCAAGACTGCCCACTGCGAAGATTCTGTGGTGACTGGAGAGACTTCGTGGAGGCCAGCCTTGCTGCCGTTAAATGGCTGTCACATTTGGACATAAGTTTTTGACGAATTGTAGCTGTGATTATATTTCAACTTTGCTCAGATTTAATAATGACTGATGTTTGTTCTGTTTATTTTATTATGTATGTGTGTATATGTATATTTGTACTTATATGTTACGTCATGTAAAATTACGATGTCAATACCGCACTTGCACTGGTAAAGCCATACGATAAATAAATAAATTATTCCTGCAACTTGCATTTTGAGTTAAACAATGTTATTATTTGGAGTATTTTATTTGTATTTTGATAGCATAGTACGAAACCCTACATTCCTGCACTAATGAAATTTACTTTGTCAAATTCTTGGCTCTAAATTAGTTGAAAGTAATCTGTTCGGTGACGCAAAACCGCGCGCTATAAGCGCGCCATCGTTTCACCCATTTCTGTATTTGTTAGTCGAACCGGCAGTCTATGGCTTTAACGACGTCCGACTGTGATTATTATTAGTATGCAAACTATTTCTTTGCACTGACAATTAACACGGTCCTGCGACACTAAGATCGCTCTCCGCTTTCCAACGACGACATCCAGGCCTGCAGCTAACTATCCTAAGAGAACGAAATCAAATCCACATGAGTAAAGAAATAACCTCTTACAGAATCATTTTGTGCCGTAACAAAAGAGTGAAAGATCTACTACTTTATTTCATATTTTATAGCTATGTAGTTGTTGTTGTTGTGGTCTCCAGGCCAAAGACTGGTTTGATGCAGCTCTCCCTGCAACTCTGTTACTGAATATGCTTACTGTATTCATCTCTTAGTCTGCCTCTGCGATTTTTACCACCTACGCTTCCCTCCAGTACTAAGTTGGTGATCCCTTGATGCCTCAGAATGTGTCCAACCAACCTATCCCTTCTTCTAGTCAGGTTGTACCACAAATTTCCCCTCTCCCCAGTTGTATTCAGTACCTCCTCATTAGTTACGTGATATGCCCATCTAATCTTCAGCATTTTTCTGTAGCCCCGCATTTAAAAAGCTTCTATTCTCTTCTTGTCTAAACTATTTATCGTCCATATTTCACTTCCATACATGGTTACACTCCAGACAAATACTTTCAGAAAGGACTTCCTGACCCTTAAGTCTATACTAGTTGTTAACAACTTTCTCTTCTTCAGAAACGCTTTTCTTCCCGTTGTCAGTCTACATTTTATATCGTTCCTGCTTCGGCCATCGTCAGCTATTTTCCTGCCCAAATTGCAAAACTCATCTACTACGTTAAGTGTCTCATTTCCTAATCTCATTCCCCGAGCATCACCTGATTTAATTCTACCACATTCCATTATCCTTGTTTTGCTTTTGTTGGTGTTCGTCTTATATCCTCCTTACAAGACACTGTCTATTCCATTCAGCAACTATACAAGTCGTTTGCTGTCTCCGACAGAATTACAATGTTATCGGCAAACCTCATAGCTTTTATTTCTTCTCTTTATACTTTAGTTCCTGCTCCAAATTTTTGTTTTGTTTCCTTTACTGCTTGCTCAGTATACATATGGAATAACAACGGGGATAGGCTACAGTCCTGTCTCACTCCCTTCTCAACCACTGCTTACCTTTCGAGACCCTCGACTCCTATGACTGCAGTCTGGTTTCTGTATAAATTGTAAACAGCCTTTCACTCCCTGTATTTTACCCCTGCCATCTTTAGAATTTGAAAGAGTTTACTCCAGTTAGCATTCTCAAAAGCATTCTCTAAGTCTACAAGTGCTACAAACGTAGGTTTGCCTTTCCTTAACCTATCTTCTTATGTTTCCTTATCTACCTGGCACTACGTTGTGTCCTTTCTTCAACTTTTTTTTAAAATTGATTCATCAGTCTTCTGAATGGTTTGATGCGACCTGCCACGGATTTCTCTCCTATGTCAACTTCTTCATCTCGGAGTAGCGCTTGCAACCTGCGTCTTCAGTTATTTACTGGATTCATTCCAGTCTCTGTCTCCCTCTACAGTTTTTACCTTCCACAGCTCCCTCTGGTAGTATGGACTTTACTCCCTGATGTCTCAACAAATGTCCTGCCATCCTGTCTTTTCTTCTTCTCAGTGTCTAATATATATTCCTTTCCGAATCTATGCAGATCCTCCTCCATCCTTACCTTATCTGTCCTCACGAATTTCGAAATTCGTCTGTAGCACAACATCTCAAATGCTTCGATTCTCTTCCGTTCCGGTTTTTCCACAGTCCATAAAAACTAGCATACAATTCTGTGCTAAAAGCGTACGTTCTCAGAAATTTCTTCCTTAAATTAAGGTCTATGTTTGATACTAGTAGACGTCTCTTGGCCAGGAATGCTATTTTTGCCACTGCTGGTCTGTTTTTGATGTCCTTTTTGCTCCGTCCGTCATAGGTTATTTTACTGCCTGGTAGCAAATTCCTTAACTTTATCTGCTTCGTCATCACCAATCATGACTTTAAGTTCCTCGATGTTTTCATTCCTACAGTTTACTCCTGTTTTCTCAGACTTCCGAACATCTTCCACCATTTCCTATTATCAAATCCTTTTTCCGTGTCTATAAAACCTATGAACACGTCTTGCTTTTTCTGTAGTCTTGCTTCCATTATCAACCACAAAGTCAGAACTGTCTCTCTGGTGCCTTTATCTTACCTAAAGGTAAACTCATCGTCATCTAACACATCCTCAGTTACCTCTCCCAGTTTTCTGTATATTATTCTTGTCAACAACTGCATGAGCTGTTAAGCTGATTGTGCGACAATTCTTGTACTTGTCAGATTTTGTAATCTGTGGAATTGTGTAGATGATGCTTTTCCGAAAGTCAGATGATTTATCGCCAGCGTCATACATTCGACACACTAACATGAATAGTCGTTTGGTTGCCAATTCCCCAAAGATTTTAGAAATCTGATGTGATGTTATCAGTCTCTTCTGCCGTATTTCATCTTATGTCTTCTAAAGCCCTTCTGATTCTAACATTTGATACCCTGTATCTTCTACATCGACTCCTGTTTCTTCTTCTATTACGTCACTGGACAAGTCTTCACGCTCATAGAGGCCTTAAGTGTATCCTTTCCACCTGTCAACTCTCTCCTGTGCATTTAACAGAGGAATTCCCATTGCACTCTTAATGTTATCACATATGCTATTAATTGAGCATAGGTTGTTTTGACTTTTGTAGATACTGACAAGGGAACCTCCCCATCGCACCCCCCTCAGATTTAGTTATAAGTTGGCACAGTGGATAGGCCTTGAAACACTGAACACAGATCAATCGAGAAAACAGGAAGAAGTTGTGTGGAACTATGAAGAAAATAAGCAAAATATACATATTGAGTAGTCCATGGCAAGATAGGTAACTTCAACGCCAGTATTAGCTCAGGAGCGCCGTGGTCCCGTGGTTAGCGTGAGCAGCTACGAAGCGAGAGGTCTTTGGTTCAAGTCCTCCCTCGAGAGAAAAGTTTAATTTTTTATTTTCACACAATTATTCTCTGACAAACTCTTATGTTTTCATCACTTTTTGGGAGTGATTATCACATACATAAGAAAACCTAAATCAAGCAAGGTAGAAGAATCTTTTTACCCATTCGCCAAGTGTGCAAGCTAGGTGGGTCGACAACATATTCCTGTCATGTGATGCACATGCCGTATAGAATATATCAGACGTGTTTTCCTGTGGAGGAATCGGTTGACCTATAACCTTGCGATCAAATGTTTTCGGTTCCCATTGGAGAGGCACGTCCATTCGTCTACTAATCTACATCTACATCTACATCTATACTCCGCGAGCCACCTTACGGTGTGTGGCGGAGGGTACTTATTGTACCACTATCTGATCCCCCCTTCCCTGTTCCATTCACGAATTGTGCGTGGGAAGAACGACTGCTTGTAAGTCTCCGTATTTGCTCTAATTTCTCGGATCTTTTCGTTGTGATCATTACGCGAGATATATGTGGGCGGTAGTAATATGTTGCCCATCTCTTCCCGGAATGTGCTCTCTCGTAATTTCGATAATAAACCTCTCCGTATTGCGTAACGCCTTTCTTGAAGTGTCCGCCACTGGAGCTTGTTCAGCACCTCCGTAACGCTCTCGCGCTGACTAAATGTCCCCATGACGAATCGCGCTGCTTTTCGCTGGATCATGTCTATCTCTTCTATTAATCCAACCTGGTAAGGGTCCCATACTGATGAGCAATACTCAAGAATCGGACGAACAAGCGTTTTGTAAGCTACTTCTTTCGTCGATGAGTCACATTTTCTTAGAATTCTTCCTATGAATCTCAACCTGGCGCCTGCTTTTCCCACTATTTGTTTTATGTGATCATTCCACTTCAGATCGCTCCGGATAGTAACTCCTAAGTATTTTACGGTCGTTACCGCTTCCAATGATTTACCACCTATGGCATAATCGTACTGGAATGGATTTCTGCCCCTATGTATGCGCATTATATTACATTTATCTACGTTTAGGGAAAGCTGCCAGCTGTCGCACCATGCATTAATCCTCTGCAGGTCCTCCTGGAGTACGTACGAGTCTTCTGATGTTGCTACTTTCTTGTAGACAACCGTGTCATCTGCAAATAGCCTCACGGAGCTACCGATGTTGTCAACTAAGTCATTTATGTATATTGTAAACAATAAAGGTCCTATCACGCTTCCCTGCGGTACTCCCGAAATTACCTCTACATCTGCAGATTTTGAACCGTTAAGAATGACATGTTGTGTTCTTTCTTCTAGGAAATCCTGAATCCAATCACAAACCTGGTCCGATATTCCGTAAGCTCGTATTTTTTTCACTAAACGTAAGTGCGGAACCGTATCAAATGCCTTCCTGAAGTCCAGGAATACGGCATCAATCTGCTCGCCAGTGTCTACGGCACTGTGAATTTCTTGGGCAAATAGGGCGAGCTGAGTTTCACATGATCTCTGTTTGCGGAATCCATGTTGGTTATGATGAAGGAGATTTGTATTATCTAAGAACGTCATAATACGAGAACACAAAACATGTTCCATTATTCTACAACAGATTGACGTAAGCGAAATAGGCCTATAATTATTCGCATCTGATTTATGACCCTTCTTGAAAATGGGAACGACCTGCGCTTTCTTCCAGTCGCTAGATACTTTACGTTCTTCCAGCGATCTACGATAAATTGCTGATAGAAAGGGGGCAAGTTCTTTAGCATAATCACTGTAGAATCTTAAGGGTATCTCGTCTGGTCCGGATGCTTTTCCGCTACTAAGTGATAGCAGTTGTTTTTCAATTCCGATATCGTTTATTTCAATATTTTCCATTTTGGCGTCCGTGCGACGGCTGAAGTCAGGGACCGTGTTACGATTTTCCGCAGTGAAACAGTTTCGGAACACTGAATTCAGTATTTCTGCCTTTCTTCGGTCGTCCTCTGTTTCGGTGCCATCGTGGTCAACGAGTGACTGAATAGGGGATTTAGATCCGCTTACCGATTTTACATATGACCAAAACTTTTTAGGGTTCTTGTTTAGATTGTTTGCCAATGTTTTATGTTCGAATTCGTTGAATGCTTCTCTCATTGCTCTCTTTACGCTCTTTTTCGCTTCGTTCAGCTTTTCCTTATCAGCTATGATTCGACTACTCTTAAACCTATGATGAAGCTTTCTTTGTTTCCGTAGTACCTTTCGTACATGATTGTTATACCACGGTGGATCTTTCCCCTCGCTTTGGACCTTAGTCGGTACGAACTTATCTAAGGCGTACTGGACGATGTTTCTGAATTTTTTCCATTTTTGTTCCACATCCTCTTCCTCAGAAATGAACGTTTGATGGTGGTCACTCAGATATTCTGCGATTTGTGCCCTATCACTCTTGTTAAGCAAATATATTTTCCTTCCTTTCTTGGCATTTCTTATTACACTTGTAGTCATTGATGCAACCACTGACTTATGATCACTGATACCCTCTTCTACATTCACGGAGTCGAAAAGTTCCGGTCTATTTGTTGCTATGAGGTCTAAAACGTTAGCTTCACGAGTTGGTTCTCTAACTATCTGCTCGAAGTAATTCTCGGACAAGGCAGTCAGGATAATGTCACAAGAGTCTCTGTCCCTGGCTCCAGTTCTGATTGTGTGACTATCCCATTCTATACCTGGTAGATTGAAGTCTCCCCCTATTACAATAGTATGATCACGAAACTTCTTCACGACGTTCTGCAGGTTCTCTCTGAGGCGCTCAACTACTACGGTTGCTGATGCAGGTGGTCTATAGAAGCATCCGACTATCATATCTGACCCACCTTTGATACTTAACTTAATCCAGATTATTTCACATTCGCATTCGCTAATAACTTCACTGGATATTATTGAATTCTTTACTGCTATAAATACTCCTCCACCATTGGCGTTTATCCTATCCTTGCGGTATATATTCCATTCTGTGTCTAGGATTTCGTTACTGTTCACTTCCGGTTTTAACCAACTTTCCGTTCCTAATACTATATGCGCACTATTTCCTTCAATAAGAGATACTAATTCAGGAACCTTGCCCTGGATACTCCTGCAGTTTACCAATATTACGTTGACTTTTCCTGTTTTTGGTCTCTGAGGACGGACGTTCTTTATCAACGATGATAATGTCCTCTCTGGTAAGCCGTCAGGTATTTTATCGTTTCGCCCAAGGGGGGGTCCCTCTAACCTAAAAAACCCCCGTGTGCACGCCACACGTACTCTGCTACCCTAGTAGCTGCTTCCGGTGTGTAGTGCACGCCTGACCTGTCTAGGGGGGCCCTACAGTTCTCCACCCAATAACGGAGGTCGATGAATTTGCAACCATTATAGTCGCAGAGTCGTCTGAGCCTCTGGTTTAGACCCTCCACACGGCTCCAAACCAGAGGACCGCGATCGACTCTGGGCACTATGCTGCAGATATTAAGCTCAGCTTGCACTCCGCGTGCGATGCTGGTTGTCTTCACCAAATCAGCCAGCCGCCGGAAGGAACCAAGGATGGCCTCAGAACCCAAGCGGCAGGCGTCATTCGTTCCGACATGTGCTACTATCTGCAGCCGGTCACACCCAGTGCGTTCAATAGCTGCCGGAAGGGCCTCCTCCACATTACGGACGAGACCCCCCGGCAAGCACACCGAGTGCACACTGGCATTCTTCCCCGACCTACCCGCTATTTTCCTAAGGGGCTCCATAACCCGCACGGTTTTGCGGTGCGGTCGCAAAACACAGACACTAAACTTATTACAGTGAACAGAGACGTCAATGAACGAACGGACAGATCATAACTTCGCGAAAATAAAAAATTAAAATTTTCTCTCGAGGGAAGACTTGAACCAAGGACCTTTCGCTTCTCAGCTGCTCACGCTAAACACGGGACCACGGCGCTCCTGAGGCTGTAATGTCGTTGAAATTGCCTATCTGCCATGAACTACTCAGTATATATATTTTGCTTATTTTTTTCATAGTTCCACACAACTTCTTCCTGTTTTCTCGATTGATCTGTGTTCAGTTTTTCAAGGCCTATCCACTGTGCCAACTTATAACCAAATCTGAGGGGGGTGCGATGGGGAGGTTCCCTTGTGAGTCAGTCCTTCCGACAACCATTTCTTTTTCGATGTCCTCACATTTTTCATGGAGCCATTTCGCTTTAACTTCCCTGCATTTCCTATTTATTTCATTCTTAAGCGGCTTTTATTTCTGTATCCTGTATGTCCCTGAACATTTTTGTACTTCCTTCTTTCACCGATCAACTGAAGTATTTCTTCTGTTAGCCACGGTTTCTACGCAGTTCCCTTCTTTGTATCTACGTTTCTCTTTCTAACTTCTGTGATTGTCCTTTTTAGAGATTTACATTCCCCTTCAACTGAACTGCCTACTGAGCTATTCCTTATGGCAGTAATTATAGACTTAAAGAACTTCAAGCATATCTCTTCACTCGTTAGTACTTTTGCGTATCCCCTTATGTTGCTTATTGATTCTAACTGACTAATTTCTTGAACTTCAGCCTACTCTTCATCACTACTACAATGTGATCTGAGTCTATACCTTCTCGTGGGTACGCCCTACAATCCGGTATCTGACTTCGGAACCTCTCCCTAACCATGACGTAATCCAACCGAAATCTTCCAGTACCTCCGGGCGTTTTCCAAGTATACTGCCTCCTGTTGTGATTCTTGAACAGATTATACGCTATTACCAGCTGAAATTTGTTGCAGAACTCAATTAGCCTTTCTCCTCTCTCATTCCTACTACCAAGCTCATATTCTCCCGCAATCCTCCTTTCTTCTACTCTTTTCCCTACAACCACATTCTAGTCCCCCATGACTATTATATTGCCCTTTACGTACTGAATTATCCGTTTAATATCCTCGTATTCTTTCTCTATCTCTTCATCTTCAGCTTACACACCTTAACGATCGCTTTCGATGTTGGTATGCTCTCGTTTCTGATGAGAACAACCCTATCATTGTAATGTTCACAATAACACACTCTCTGACCTACCTTACATTCATCCTGCTCCCGTCATACCACATTCTGCTGCTCTTGACCTTACCCTATAGTCATCTGACCAGAAATCCACACTGGAAGGAAAGGATACCTTACACTTCACAGTCAAATAATATTTTTTTGAAGGACAACATTTTCACATTTGTCTCTCCGTTTTAATTAACACTACCATAAAGAGATATATAGTGCCTAACAAACCAAGTAAATCACTCAAAATACATAGTTGCGTGACAGCGTAACTTTGTACAGGTTGCTATTTATTGACTAATGGTCAGACGGAGTCAGGAAAAATCGTTCTTGTAAAACAGAACTAGCTCTCTATTCTCACGAAGTAATGAGTGCTATTGACAGGGATTGTCAAATTGATTCCGTATTTTTAGATTTCCATAAGGCTTTCGACACCGTTCCTCACAAGCGTTTCCTAATCAAATTGCGCGCCTATGAAGTATCGTCTCAGTTCTACGACTGAATACGTGATCTCTGTCAGTTAGTAGTAACTGACTTCAAGTCATCAAGTAAAACAGAAGTAACATCTGTCGTTCCCCAAGAAAGTTTTATAGGCCCTCTGCTGTTCCTGATCTACATAAACGACATGGGACACAATCTGAGCAGCCCTATTAGATTGTTTGCAGATGATGCTGTTATTTATCGTCTTCCACAGTCATCAGATCACCAAAACCAACTGCAAAACGTTTTAGACTAGGTATATGTACGGTGCAAAAAGTGGCAGTTGACTCTAAATAATGAACTCTGTGAAGTTATAAACGTGAGTACTAAAAGAAATCTGCTAAAATTCGGTTATTCGATACACCAGACAAGCCTAAAGGCTGTAAATTCAACTAACTACTTAGGGATTACAATTACAAATAACTTAAATTTGAACGTTAGCAAACCAAAGACTGCGATTTATTGGTAGAACATTTGGAAAATGCCCTCTTCCGAAATATTGATATGCGGTGTGGGATCCGCATCAGATGAGACTGACGGAGGACATCGAAAAAGTTCAAAGAAAGGCAGCTCGTTTTTTCTTATCACGAAATAGGGGAGAGAGTGCAACGGATGCGTGAATTAGGGTATCAGTCATTAAAGCAAAGGCGTTTTTCGTTGCGATAGAATCTTCTCGTGAAATTTCAATCATCAACTTCCTCCTGTTAGACAGTGGAACCGTAGAGAAATAGCTTCAAGGTGGTTCGATGAACGCACTTAATTGTGAATTGCAGATCGATCAAGTACCAGGTGTACCGGTATGAAATGAGCGTTTTTTTGTGAAAATGAAACACTAATTTTGAATTGAAAAGTAAAAATATTTTATTCAAAGTATTGACCATTGCTTTCTTTACATTTTGACCACCTTTCTGGCAATTTGTGGACACCACGCCAATAGAAATTTTCGTCTTTTGAAGCAAACCAATCAGACACCCAATTTTCGACTTCTTCGTAGAAATCGAAGAGTTCCTCAGCCAATGCGTGTC
Organism: Schistocerca serialis cubense; assembly: GCF_023864345.2. Taxonomy (NCBI): domain Eukaryota; kingdom Metazoa; phylum Arthropoda; class Insecta; order Orthoptera; family Acrididae; genus Schistocerca; species Schistocerca serialis. The sequence continues at coordinate 304,920,824 of NC_064638.1, forward strand.
CCATTGATGAAAACAAATGGTAGTCGGAAGGGGCCAAGTCTGGTGAATACGGCGGGTGGGGTAGCAGCTCCCAGCCAAGTGTTTTGATTGTATCCTGAACCAGTTTTGCTTTGCGTGCAGGTGCATTGTTGTGTGAAAAAGTTACTTTGCCATGTCTTCTGGTCCATTCTGGTCTTTTTTCGATCAATGCATAGTTCAAATTGATCATTTGTTGTCTGTAGCAATTAGTATTCACAGTTTCACCGGGTTTTAGAAGCTCATGATACACCACACCTTTCTGATCCCGCCAAACACAGAGCATTGTCTTCTTGCAGAATCCATCTGGTTTTGCAGTCGATGTTGATGGTTGTCCCGGATTAACCCATGACTTTTCCCGTTTAGGATTCTTAAAAAAAATCCATTTTTCATCACCAGTAACAATTCGATGCAAAACTGATTTTCTTTCATGTCTTTGAAGCAAAATTAGACATATCGTTTTTCTGTTTTCCATCTGTCTTTCATTCAATTCATGTGGCACCCATTTTCCACACTTTTGGATCTTTCCCATAGCTTTCAAACGGTCAGAAATTGTTTGTTGTGCAACATTTAGCATTGCTGCCATTTGCTTCTGACTTAAAGTATCATTTTCATCCAATATTGCTTGCAATTCGGCGTCTTCGAACTTTTTTGGTGGTCTTCCATGTTCATCATTTCTTACATCAAAATCATTATTTCTGAACCGTTGAAACCATTTTTTGCATGTTGCTTCTGATAGAGCATGATCACCATATGCCTCGACAAGCATTCGATGCGACTTTGAAGCTCTTTTTTTTTTAAATGAAAACAAAAAATTAATGCTTTCCGCAAATCATCACTTTCTGGTACAAAATTCGATATTGTTAACACGATGAAAACATATGATGTTGTTTCTTCCATGACTTGATGTATACTAAATATCTTTGATAGATGTCATACCAACAAAAAAAAAAATTAAGGCTCGTTCACAACAAATGTTCCCTATTGACACATTTGTATCCTAACGCTGTATCTACACCTGGTAGATGTAGATGTAGATTCTCTGTAACACGTAAAACGGCCACCGGTGTGGTTTAGTGTTCTAGCCAGACCTGGTAGGAAATACAAGGAACATGAATAGCGTCAGACCCTGAGTGATCACTGTGGACTGCATTCGAACATGAGGGCAAGCATACTAGTTGTCAAGTTTCCGATCGACCAGCTTTGGCCACCACGCCTGGCCACCACAAAGGAAAGAACACCGCACCATTGGTCGGAGAATAGCAGCAGTCAGAGCAGGAAATCACTGTCCCATGCATACGCTCTCATTGACACCAAAACTCTAGACGGCTGCGAATCTATTGGTGGCGTGATTGGAAAGCATGGACAGCTGATGGATGGCGTCGCATTGCGTTCATCGATGAATCGCGGTTCTGCATTATCCCAGGTGATCATCGTCAGCGAGTGTGCTGGCTACTTGAGGAGGTTCTATTCTTTCAATGTTTGGAGAGGCATAGTGGTGTTACTCCTGCCCTCATGATGTGGGGAGACGTCGAATATGGCTTCAGGTCACAGCCGAGGGAGCTCTGGCAGTACAACAGTAACTCACGGAAATCCGGAGTCGTCTTGTAGTAGCTGTGGTGCGACAGTATCGTGATGCCGTTTCCCAACAGGACAATGCTCGTCCACACACGGAAGACTCTACGAACTGTTAGTGTGATATTGAGGTACTCTCACGAACAACTAGATCCCCAGACCTGTCACCGGTAGACCACGGTTGAACCAGCTTGGATGACATCTACGCGCCAGAGGCAGTATCGAAGACATCAACAGCTGTGCGTCAGCATGCATCAGGAGATGATACAAGGGCTTATGACATCTTCCTCAGCAGAATCAGCTCATTCATCCATCCGAGAGGGGGTGAAACATACTGATAAGTGGGTTTGTACTGCCAAGTCCTTTGTAATGTAGACTCGAGTTTTTAACCACTGAAATAACATCACGTACTCTCTCAACCCCCAAAGTTCAGTCCTTTTCCTCCTCCCCTTCCGGGTGCTTAATTTTTCTTACGTTTTTATTTTATTTTTTGCAGTTAGTGTATATTCATACATAGTGGTACAATATGAGTACTGTAATAACAAACTGTTTTAAATACAGTAAGAGCTTGTATGATACTAGGATTGAATGTTACTTCCTCTTGTATTTCATGGAATTGTCAAATTTTTTGCTGAGCTATAGCTTATTGTTGTAGCTACACTACTGGCCATTGAAACTGCTACATAAAGAAGAAATGCAGATGCTAAACTGGTATTCATTGGACAAATATATTATACTATAACTGACATGTGATTACATTTTCACGCAATTTGGGTGCATAGATCCAGAACAACCACCTCTGGACGTAATAACGACCTTGATACGCCTGGGCATTGAGTCAAACAGAGCTTGGATGGCGTGTAGAGGTACAGCTGCCCATGCAGCATCAACACGATACCACAGTTCATCAAGAGTAGTGACTGGCGTATTGTGACGAGCCAGTTGCTCGGCCACCGTTGACCAGACGTTTTCAGTTGGTGAAAGATCTGGAGAATGTGCTGGCCAGGGCAGCAGTCGAACATTTTCTGTATCCAGAAAGGCCCGTACAGGACCTGCAACATGCGGTCGTGCATTGTCCTGCTGAAATGTAGGGTTTCGCAGGGATCGAATGAAGGGTAGAGCCACGGGTCGTAACACATCTGAAATGTAACGTCCACTGTTCGAAGTGCTGTCAATGCGAACAAGAGGTGACTGAGACGTTTAACCAATGGCACCCCATACCATCACGCCGGGTGATACGCCAGTATGGCGAAGACGAATACACGCTTCCAATGTGCGTTCACCGCGATGTCGCCAAACACGGACGCGACCATTATGATGCTGTAAACAGAATCTGCATTCATCCGAAAAAATGACGTTTTGCCATTCGTGCACCCAGGTTCCTCGTTGAGTACACCATCGCAGGCGCTCCCGTCTGTGATGCAACGTCATGGGCAACCGCAGCCATGGTCTCCGAGCTGATACTCCATGTTGCTGCAAACGTTGTCGATCTGTTCGTGCACATGGTTGTTGTCTTGCAAACGTCCCAATCTGTTGACTCAGCGATTGAGACGTGGCTGCACGATCCGTTACAGCCATGCGGATAAGATGCCAGTCATCTCGACTGCTAGTGATACGAGGCCGTTGGGATCCAGCACGGCGTTCCGTATTACCTTCCTGAAACCACCGATTCCATATTCTGCTAACAGTCATTGTATCTCGACCAACGCGAGCAGTAATGTCGCGATACGATAAACCGCTATCGCGATAGGCTACAATCCGACCCTTATCAAAGTCGGAAACGTGATGGTACTCATTTCTCCTCCTTACACGAGGCAACACAACAGCGTTTCATCAGGCAACCCCGGTCAACTACTGTATGTGTATGAGAAATCGGTTGGAAACTTTCCTCATGTCAGCATGTTGTAGGTGTCGCCACCGGTGCCAACCTTGTGTGAATACTCTGAAAAGCTAATCATTTGCATATCACAGCATCTCCTTCCTGTCGGTTAAATTTCGCGTCTGTAGCACGTCATCTTCGTGGTGTAGCAATTTTAATGGCCAGTAGTGTAGTTCTTAGTTGCTCCTTATCTCTTGGCACTTGCGTCGCCAGAGTCAAGTAGCAGGTGATTGCTCGAGCAGGTCCATACTGTGTAGCGTCTTAATGGAAACTATTAGTATTTTTTTGTTACTTATTTAGTCTTTTGGAAGGAGATATTATTATTATTATGGACGCAAAATATTTTTGCGAGTGGTGTACATTATAAATGTGTACAGGTTGTACATTCTTTAAGATCAGGAAGTTCAATAGTTCGTGTATAAACGTGAAAGTAATTGCTTGAGTTCTTGTTGGTACACTTTTGCATTACACGTAGGCCACAGAAATAATATCTACCCACTTTTGTACTCAGTACTTTATATATTGGAAGTAATTGGAGCTTAAGCTTTAAAAGTATTCCGGTACAAGTGAAAATAATTTAGTCTGTCTGTGCAAGAAAGACAATCTCGCGACGGTAAGACTCTGTACCTACGTGCGCATAAAGTATTAATTAGCCACCGCAAAAACACAGTTTCAGTACTGCAAAATATCCTCCACAAATCAGTAATGTCGTTAACGTTCATTATCTTTCTCTTTTACGCCAGCATAAATTGAGAGTCGGGAAATAAAGTCTACGTGTCTAGGAAGAGAGTCAGGAGCAATGAAGTCAGCTGCTTCGGGTTTGCTGCCGACTTTCAGAAGCTATCAGGAGGCTGAGAAGAAGCAGTCACACAATTTAACCTTTTCAAAATGATCGCCAGCCAAACAGGACTTGAGATCTCAGTTGAAAAGACTGACTTTGTCATAAACGACAAACAGGGACAAAGTCCCCTGAAAAGAGATAGGGCGGATTGAAAAGTTCTCGACGTCGGCGCACATTGGCGAGAATGTACAAGAGAACGGATTAGAAAAAGCAACTATTGACCTAGAATCCTAAAATTGGAAAGAGCATAATAATAAAAAAAACGTGCAGACAGAAGTGCATGTCCTGGAATGCCAAAACAAGGCACTGCAACATTGTCGTCAAAACAGAATGTCACTACACCAGTGGGTGCCTCACGATGAACTACAGCGTGGAGAAGCTAGAGGTCTTGGAAAGAAGAGTTTTAAGAGAGTGCAGTTCGGACTGGAGACGGATACAAACTACAGAGCAAGAACAGATTTTCTGAAATAACGTGGAGTGCGGGATTGACGTTTGTTGGACACCTATACCGACTGAACGATAATAGATCAACCAAGCACATATTCTACTCCCTCTGTAAGAGAGGAAAAGAAAGTACAACTTGGATTAAAGACGTTAGGAAAGTTTTAGAGGAGTCGAATATCACAGAATTCCAAATGATTGAAGAAGTAATTTAGGAGCAAATGGAAAAATTTAGAAGGGTTTTAAGCCGAAGAGAAGTGGGCGAGTGTGGACAGAAAAACGAAGGAAACGACCCTTGGAGTACTGGAGACAAAGGAAATTCCAGACAAAGTGAAGGAGAAACTATGAACGTTCTAACGTGATCCTAAGCGAGTAATAAAAACATTAATAATTGAAGTAACCTGACCTTCTTGTGACTAGCAAAAGGTTAACAGTTTTGTGAACTCGCAGAGGAGGGTCTGACATACATCATGGCAAAAAAGAATCCGCCTTGTTGGCATACCATCGATTAAAAGTCGAGCAATTAAGAGAATAGTCAACAAGAACTTCAAATTGCGCGTAACTAAAGCCCGCGAAACTCCAGCGTGACGACAGCTCGTTGTTACGTTTGTTTGCGAGCGGGCGGTGTAAACACAGGCTGTGTCAACACCAAATTCGATAGTTTGTGTACATTACTGTAGCGCTGCCTGCCACTGTGCGCTGTCTATCTGGGATCCGAACTAGCGCGCCAGTTGTAACTTAAACGCGGAGATGGGCTACGAATCATCGACCACTGAATTTTATCAACTTTTCCATCCTCAGAGTCGACAACCAGAGCATCGAATATATACCTCATGACAGGCAGGAAGTTTCGTACAAGTTGTCAAAGTAAAACAGAAGGATGGAGCAAGTCCTAAAGTGAGACTGCTTCAGCCATTTGGAGGCCTACCATTTGTAAGCGTCTCATCTCGGCTACATCACTGTCTCGCTGTCTTTCATTCTCCCCTAACTCCCTCTCCTTCTTTTTATTTGTTTGTAATGCCCATCGCTGTAACAAATCGAACTGCTTATTGATTACACTGCGTCCTTTGATCATGGCTGACACAATTAACATCGAATGACACAGTGGATACAAGAGCCAGATTACTGGACATTAAATATGTGTAAATAATAGCTTCATTCTCTTTTTGATTAGTTATGCAAAGTCTGTAATGAACTTTTGTTTCAGTGGAATTTGCCAAAATGATTTGCACACTATATCATTACTTCACTATTTACACAAATTAAATGAAAGGTGCAATGGTCCAGCTATAGAAGTTTCTTTACTCCCTGCTAAAATACACTCCTGGAAATGGAAAAAAGAACACATTGACACCGGTGTGTCAGACCCACCATACTTGCTCCGGACACTGCGAGAGGGCTGTAGAAGCAATGATCACACGCACGGCACAGCGGACACACCAGGAACCGCGGTGTTGGCCGTCGAATGGCGCTAGCTGCGCAGCATTTGTGCACCGCCGCCGTCAGTGTCAGCCAGTTTGCCGTGGCATACGGAGCTCCATCGCAGTCTTTAACACTGGTAGCATGCCGCGACAGCGTGGACGTGAACCGTATGTGCAGTTGACGGACTTTGAGCGAGGGCGTATAGTGGGCATGCGGGAGGCCGGGTGGACGTACCGGCGAATTGCTCAACACGTGGGGCGTGAGGTCTCCACAGTACATCGATGTTGTCGCCAGTGGTCGGCGGAAGGTGCACGTCCCTGTCGACCTGGGACCGGACCGCAGCGACGCACGGATGCACGCCAAGACCGTAGGATCCTACGCAGTGCCTTAGGGGACCGCACCGCCACTTCCCAGCAAATTAGGGACACTGTTGCTCCTGGGGTATCGGCGAGGACCATTCGCAACCGTCTCCATGAACCTGGGCTACGGTCCCGCACACCGTTAGGCCGTCTTCCGCTCACGCCCCAACATCGTGCATCCCGCCTCCAGTGGTGTCGCGACAGGCGTGAATGGAGGGACGAATGGAGACGTGTCGTCTTCAGCGATGAGAGTCGCTTCTGCCTTGGTGCCAATGATGGTCGTATGCGTGTTTGGCGCCGTGCAGGTTAGCGCCACAATCAGGACTGCATACGACCGAGGCACACAGGGCCAACACCCGGCATCATGGTGTGGGGAGCGATCTCCTACACTGGCCGTACACCACTGGTGATCGTCGAGGGGACACTGAATAGTGCACGGTACATCCAAAACGTCATCGAACCCATCGTTCTACCATTCCTAGACCGGCAAGGGAACTTGCTGTTCCAACAGGACAATGCACGTCCGCATGTATCCCGTGCCACCCAACGTGCTCTAGAAGGTGTAAGTCAACTACCCTGGCCAGCAAGATCTCCGGATCTGTCCCCCATTGAGCATGTTTGGGACTGGATGAAGCGTCGTCTCACGCGGTCTGCACGTCCAGCACGAACGCTGGTCCAACTGAGGCGCCAGGTGGAAATGGCATGGCAAGCCGTTCCACAGGACTACATCCAGCATCTCTACGATCGTATCCATGGGAGAATAGCAGCCTGCATTGCTGCGAAAGGTGGATATACACTGTACTAGTGCCGACATTGTGCATGCTCTGTTGCCTGTGTCTATGTGCCTGTGGTTCTGTCAGTGTGATCATGTGATGTATCTGACCCCAGGAACGTGTCAATAAAGTTTCCCCTTCCTGGGACAATGAATTCACGGTGTTCTTATTTCAATTTCCAGGAGTGTATTAATTACATACGTATAAAAGAAATCATCGAATCTCAGATGGCTGCTATGTGATGGGAGAATACCGACACGTTGCAAAATTCCTTTTATTAATAATTCTGAAAAATATTGTTACATGTACACTGTAAGAAATGTCCGAGCCACCATCCACATTTGCGTTTCGGTGACTGCGGGGAACCGAAGTCAGTTCAGTGGAGACTAGCAACAGTCATTTCAGAGACGCAGCATCCTCAACCAGGCTTTGTTTTCTGCAAAAGTACTCTATTCATTCTGGACTCACCGATACACAAATGCGTCAGAGCTATCGCGGTTATTATTAACATTTTTTGTAGACAATTAGGAATTATTAGTTCAAAGCGAAGTGTTTGGAGTATGTTGGGAGAATAGCGCTTGTTTCAAAACGAATATCGTGGTTTTGAGACTTTGTAGCATTTATTACACCCAGCTTCATAAACACTAAATGAAAGAACAATTCGAACAATTTTCTTCGTATAACTGTGCACAAGCGCTTGCACTATTCTCTGTGTCTTCTATTGAAAAGCGCTAGTAGCAAAAATGACGACTGGTGAACAGGAATCTTTTTATGTTTAACAGTTTGTTAGGACTGAATGTGTTGTTGCAATGCACCGCGTATTCCGTATTAAGTTCTTTCTAATCCTTTAAGTAATAGTAACATCGGCATATGCTGTTGGCATTCTGAAGACACCGACTTTCTTTGCAAAGAGAAAAGTATGGGAGGACCAAGAGTGTTAAACGAGTGAGAGCGTCTTCTACGCATAGCCCGAAAAAATCAGGTCGGAACGCTAGTCGTGGAGTAGCAGTTCCGATGACGTCTGTGTCAAGACTTTCAAGCAGACGTTTACAAATCCGTCCTTATCGTTTGCAGTTGTTACAAGCTCTAAAGCCTACAGACTACAGTTTACGTGCCATCTTGACAAACCAAACGTTGCTGCACGACGATGAAGATTTTTTGGATCGTGTTGTCTTCAGTGATGAAACAGCAATTCACAAGTGGAAACGCGAACACACATAATGTACGCATCTGGGGGTCAGGAAATCCCCATGAGATCGTACAGTTGCAACGAGACTCCCCTAAATTGAATGTTTTTCGTACCATATCCCAGTGGAAAAGTTTACAGGCCTTGCTTTTTCGGAAAAGCAATTCTTTTTTTTTTTTTTTTTTTTTCCTCGATGTGCTATAACTATCGTTCTTATCTCAACTGGAAAAAGCTGAACCAACGACCTTTGGAAGAAAGATAGAGCCCCTCTTCACTGCGGTACACTGCGGTAACTAATACCGGTAAGTGGTTGGTTAAACAATGTTGTAAGCGACCTCTGGATTGACCGCAAGGAGCCGAATGACAGAGCTTGGTTCCCATGGCCTCCACATTCACCCGATCTGACGCCATACGATTATTGCCTTTGGAGGTTCATAAAGGATAATTCTATGTGCCTCCGCTATCAGGCGATCTATCCGATTTCAGAAACAGGAGTGCACCAGTTGTTGCAACAATTACTCTCGACACAGTGATCAAGGTTTGGAAAGAAGTCGGCTATCGACTCAATGTGCATACGAAAAACGGTGCTGACATTGAACATTTGTAACAAAAACTGTCTGAGTTGCTCTTTGATTTGATGTAGGCCCTACACTGATAAAAAAATGACACACTCCGAAGCAATTACCAGAATGGGACGGAAATTTGGTAGACATGATGTCTACAGACGAACAAATCAGTGCAATTTCAGAAAATTTGGATGATTTATTCCAGAGAAAGCAGATAAAAATTCACTTGATGCCTTCCAGAGAGACAATCTCCATTCTTTCCAAATTAATAATATGTGCAGACCAGATGCGGGTTGAATTCAATTGAGAGATTTATACCAAATAAATTAACAAACGACGGAGCTGATTCTCCTTGGTACACAAAACGGGTCAGAACACTGTTGCAGAAACAACGAAACAAACATGCCAAATTCAAACAAATGCAAAATCTCCATGATTAACGATCTTTTACAGAAGTTCGAAATTTAGCACGGACTTCAATGCGAGATGCTTATAACACTTTCCACAACGAAACTCTGTCTCAAAACCTGGCAGAAAATCCAAAGAGATTCTGGTCGTATGTGAAGTACGTTAGCGCCAATAAACAATCAATGCCTTCTTTGCGCGATAGCAATGGAGATACTATCGAAGACAGTGCTGCCAAAGAAGAGTTACTAAACACCGTCTTCCGAAATACAATCACAAAAGAAGACGAAGTAAATATTCCAGAATTCGAATCAAGAACAGCTGGCAATATGAGTAACGTAGAAATAAATATCCTCGGAGTAGTGAAGCAACTTAAATCACTTAATAAAAGCGAGTCTTCTGGTCCAAACTGCACACAAAAAATGTTCCTTTCAGAGTATGCTGATCCATTAGCTCCCTACTTAACAATTATATACAACCGTTCGCTCGACGAAAGGTCCGTACTCAAAGATTGCAGAGTTGCACAGGTCACCAATATTCGAGAAAGATAGTAGGAGTAATCCACTTGATTACAGGCCCATATCATTAACGTCGATATGCAGCAGAATTTTATGAATTACCTCGAAGAAAACGGTCTATTAACACACAGTCAAAATGGGTTTAGAATACATTGTTCTTGTGAAACGCAACTAGCTCTTTATTCGGAGAAGTGTTGAGTGCTATTGACGAGGGATTTCAGATCGATCCGTATTTCTGGATTTTCGGAAGAAGACTTTTGACACTGTACCACACAAGTGACTTGTAGTGAAACTGCATGCTTATGGAATATCGTCTCAGTTATGTGACTGGATTTGTGATTTCTTGTCAGAGAGGTCACAGTTCGTAGTAATTGACGGAAAGTCATCGAGTAAAGCAAGTGATTTCTGGCGTTCCCCAAGGTAGTGTTATAGGCCCTTTGCTGTTCCTTATCTACATAAACAATCTATAATCTGAGCAGCCGTCTTAGGTTGTTTTCAGATGACGCTGTCGTTTATCGACTAATGAAGTCATCAGAAGATCACAACAAATTGCAAAACGATTTAGAAAAGATATCTGAATGGTGCGAAAATTTGCACTTGACCCAAAATAACGAAAAGTGTGAGATCATCCACATGAGTGCTAAAAGGAACTCGTTGAACTAACTTCGGTTACACGATAAATCAGTCTAATCTAAAAGCCGTAAATTCAACTAAATACCTAGGAATTACAATTACGAACAATTGGAAGGAACACATAGAAAATGTTGTGGGGAAGGCTAACCAAAGACTACGTTTTATTGGCAGGACAATTAGAAAATGTAACTGACCTACTAAGGAGAATGCCCACACTACGCTTGTCCGTCCTCTTTTAGAATACTGCTGCGTGGTGTGGGATCCTTACCACATAGGACTGACGGAGTACATCGAAAAAGTTCAATGAAAGCCAGCACGTTTTGTACTATCGAGAAATATAGGAGAGAGTGTCACAGATATGATACAGGATTTGGGCTTGACATCATTAAAAGAAAGGCATTTTTCGTTGCGACGGAATCTTCTCACGAGGTTCCAATCACCAAGTTTCTCCTCCGAATGAGGAAATATTTTGTTGACACCGACTTACGTAGGGAGGAACGATCACCAAGATAAAATAAGGGAAATCAGAGCTCGTACGGAAAGATATAGGTGTTCGTTCTTTCCGCGCGCTATACGAGATTGGAATAATAGAGAATTGTGAAGGTGATTCGATGAACCCTCTGCCAGGCACTTAAATGTTACTTGCAGAGTATCCATGTAGACGTAGATGTAGATGTAGAAAGAGCTTCACGAACTGAGCAAGTCAATAACGTGCTGGACCACCTCTGACCCTTATACAAGCAGTTATTCGGCTTGGCATTGATTGCTGGAGCTGTTAGATGTCCTCCTGAGGGATATCGTGCCAAACTGTATCCAACTGTCGCATTAGATCTTCAATATCCCGTGCTGGTTGGAAAGCCCTGCCGATAATGCTCCATATGTTCTCAATTGGAGTGAGTGCCGCCGACCTTGCTGGCCAATGTAGGGTTTGACAAGCATGGAGACAAGTAACTGATACTCTCGGCTGGCCGCGGTGGTCTAGCGATTCTAGGCGCTTCCGTTTGGAACCGCGCGACTGCTACAGTCGCAGGTTCGAATCCTGCCTCGGGCATGGATGTGTGTGATGTCCTTAGGTTAGTTAGGTTTAATTAGTTCTAACAAGGGAACCTCCCCATCGCACCCCCCTCAGATTTAGTTATAAGTTGGCACAGTGGATAGGCCTTGAGAAACTGAACACATATCAATTGAGAAAACAGGAAGAAGTTGTGTGGAACTGAGAAAAAATAAGCAAAATATACAAACTGAGTAGTTCATGGGAAGATAGGTAACATCAAAGATGCTGGGACAGCAGGAGCTCTGTGGTCTCGTGGTAATGTGAGCAGCTTCAGAATGAAGGGTCCTTGGTTCAAATCTTCAATCGAGTGAAAATTTTAATTTTTTATTTCCAGTTTATGTGACAAACTCTTATGTTTTCATCACTTTTTTTGGGAGTAATTATCACATCCACAAGAAAACCTAAATCGGGCAAGGTAGAAGAGTCTTTTTACCCATTCGCCAAGTGTACAAGTTAGGTCGGTCGACAAACATATTCCTGTCATGTGACGCACATGCCGTCACCAGTGTCGTATAGAATATATCAGATGTGTTTTCCTGTGGAGGAATCGGTTGACCTATGACCTTGCGATCAAATGTTTTCCGTTCCAATTGGAGAGGCACGTCCTTTCGTCTACTAATCGCACGGTTTTGCGATGCGGTCGCAAAACACAGACACTAAACTTATTACAGTGAACAGAGACGTCAATGAACGAACGGACAGATAATAACTATGCAAAAATAAAGAAAGTAAAATTTTCACTTGTGGGAAGACTTGAACCAGGGACCTCTGACTTCTTCATCTGCAGCTGCTCACGCTACCACGAGACCACGGCGCTCCTGAACCCACAATGTCCGTAATGTTGCATATGTGACCCATGGACTACTCAGTTTGTATATTTTGCTTATTTTTTCACAGTTCCACACAACTTCTTCCTGTTTTCTCAATTGATCTGTGTTCGGTTTATCAAGGCCTATCCACTGTGCCAAGTTATAACTAAATCTGAGGGGGGTGCGATGGGGAGGTTCCCTTGTAAGTTCTAGGGGATTGATGGCCACAGATGTTAAGTCCCATAGTGCTCAGAGCCATTTTTTTTTATACTCTCGCCTTTTGCGGGAGGATGCTGTGTTTCAGGAATGGAAGTTCAGGATTGTGATGATGAGGTCCCATACTCCGACGAACGCAGGGTACGATGCCAGAGACCCGCACTGCCGTACTAGATAAGGTCCTAGCGGAGGTGGTTTGCCATTGCCTTCCTCCGACCGCAATGGGGATGTGATGATGATGATGATGATGACAGAACAACACCCAGTCATCTAGAGGCAGGAAAAATCCCTGACCCCACCGGGAATCGAACCCGGGACCCCGTTCATGGGAAGCGATAACGCTACCGCAAGACCACGTGCTGCGGACGTTCAGGATGGACAGCAGTCTGATACGAGCCTGACTGTCGATTGCCAAACGGCCCGACAGCCAGGAGTGATGGTCTGCGGTGCCATTTCTCTTCATAGCAGGATGTCTTTGGTTATCATCCGCGGCACCCTTACAGCACAGCGGTACATCGACGATATTCTATTTCCCGTTTCGTTGCCCTTCATAGCAAGCCACCCTGCGCCTACATTACAGCACAATAATGCCCGCCCGCACAGGGTGAGAGTTTCCACTGCTAGTCTTCGTGCTTGCTAAACCCTGCCTTGACCAGCAACGTCGGCGGATCTCTCCCCAGTTGAGAACGTTTGGAGCATTATGGATAGGGCCTGCCAACTAGCCTCGGAATTTTGACGATTTAACGCGCCATTTGGACAAAATATGATACGATACCCTCAGGAAGTCATCCAACAGCTCTATGTCAATGCCAAGCCGAATACCTTATTGCATAAGGACCAGTGGTGGAGTAATGCATTATTGATTTGCTCAATATGTGAAGCTCTTTCTCGTGAATAGATCATCCAATTACAATGAAATGAATACCCCTAGCTGCATGCAGGGGTTGATATAAGTCAACGGGGACAGTTGAAATGTGTGCCCCGACTGGCTCTCGAACCCGGGATCTCCTGCTTACATGGCAGACGCCCTATCCATCTGAGCCACCGAGGACACAGAGGATAGTGCGACTCCAGGGATTTACCTCTGGCACTCCTCCTGTGAGACCTACATTCCCAACTTATTGTCCCGCACTATATTCATAGTGCCCTTGCCCATTATACTCATTACGCGCAGCTTTTTGCCGATTCCCGGGTTTGAGTCACAGTCGGGGCACACATTTTCAACTGTCCCCGTTGACTTATATCAACACCTGTATGCAGATAGGGGTATTCATTTCACTGTAATTTCATTCTAACGAGCTGCATAAAGTCGCCACTTGGCCTCATCCGATTTTTATCCGTTTCTAAGACTTAGAGAACACTATCGAGGACTTCACTTTGATAACGATGGGACATTGCAGGTAGAGATGAGTGCCTACGTCAACAAAATCGAACATGTTACAGTGATGCCATCAATAGACTAGTCTTCATAGTGTGGAAACATGTCCATTACCAGGCTGATTACGTTGAGAAATAAAAATGTAAACGTGAAGAGTGAAGATGTAGAATATTACAAATGTTTGTTTAGTTACAAAATTTTAAGAGCATTCACAGAAGAAGTTCAGAAGCATTACTTTCCTGCACGACCTTGTGTATATACAGGGTGTCCCCCCCCCCCCGCCCAGAAAAAAGGCATACTGATCAGTTTTTCAAGAAGGAACCCACATCCATCAATGCACAGCTTGAGTGCTGGAGAGCATTGAAGTCTGAGATGGGTGTGCGTTCCACATTATGTCAATAAACCCAACATGTGTAGCATATTGCACTCTCCCCACTACAAACAGGCTTCGAACTGCATACCATCTACATCAATGCAGATCCTACATTTGCAGGGTTGAGCATCATGCACATAAGCCAATACGTGTGGTTGTCTTTTTATTCCAATCGCTCTGTGAACTCAAGAAATGAGGTCCTCTGTTGATGTTACATGTGTGTTATACATCATATCCTTCATACAACCCCACAGAAAATAGTTGAGAGGTGTCAGATCTGGCGGTATGCTGGCCATGGAATTGGTTTACCTCCACCAGTCAGTCGACTGGGATATGCAGAACTGACATGATTCCACACATAGACATCAAAGTATGCTGTAGCTCCTTGGTGTTGCAGCTACATGTCCATGTGAACATTTAATAGTACTACATCCAATAGGGGAGGCAAAACTCCTCTAATAAATATGAAGTAGATCGGTCCTATCAGTCTGTTTGGGAGTAGATATGGTCCAATCATATGGTCACCAGTTATCCTGGCCCCAATGTTAATACCAGCCCTGTGTTGGTGAATTTGAGTCACCTGTGCACAAAGATTTTATTCCATCCAAACATGCATGTTGGGTGTATTTAATATTCCATCTCTAGTAAAAGTGCATTCATCTTTGAATAGCTTCAAGCTCTCTACCCGTCATTTCATTGTAATGGAAATCATGCCACACAGAACTTTTATCTGTATGCAGCGCCTGTGCCGCATGGTAGGTTCTGGTGTCTGGATCCTCTTCGAATATCGTCAGCACCTCCTCTTCCAACTGTAGTGCTTGAGCTGAGCATGGACGAGCCACATCATGTTTCAACACAACAGAAGGAGCTGAAGAGTTTTATAAAGACATTATTGAAAGTGATTAATAGACTTTCAATTTAGTATTGTTGCAGTCAGTATTTTGTGTTGTATTTCAATAGGGCTGTTTGCTATTTTTCACTTCAGTTCATCAAAAATTTATGGGAAAGTACGGTACTTAAGTATTGCATTGGAGTACGTTATTATATTTCTATGCAAATGAACAGAAAAGTGGCTTAAGGTGAAAGATAAGTAATAAATGAAAAAAAAATTTTAACAACAAACCTTATAACTTCCATCTTTGCATTTATTGATGTTTGAAACAACTTGGAAACTTTGTCTCTCTATTCTGAAATAAATAATGAAAATTTTAGAAGGTCAAACACACACTCAGAATCATGCCTACAGAAGCTCTGTTAGTGTTAAGTTATCTCATTTATGTAATTTGTGTTTCTATGTGATATTTAAAAAATGTCTATTCTCAAAAATTTACTGTTTTGCATTTACTGAGTTTTGAAACACTGCTGCTCTTTTAAGATTATCATTGTATATAAGATATTTAATTTGTTCATGTACTTGAATATTAATTTTAAGACTCTGATTGCAGTTGTAACTTCCTATCTCTGAAAAAGTCTATTCTACCATATGTGGTCATCAGCAAAGAAACAATCTGAATCAACAGCATTAATGACACACAGCTGTAGTCAGTCAGGATACATAGTGGAATGGTCATATAGGCTCAGTTATTGGTAAAGTATGTGGCAGACACTTGTTCATTGGCAGGACACTATGAAAACACAGTCAGTCTACAAAAGAGATCACTTTAAACTCATTTGTGCATCCCGTCTTAGAATATTACTTGAAGATGTGAGAGCCATACCAAAGAAGTTTAAAAGGTGATACTGAATATACACAAACAGTCACAGGCTTATTTAACTCATGGGAAAGCATCAGAAAAATGTTGAAAACCTGGTCTGGCAGATTCTTGAAGATAGATGTAAGTTATTGCTCAAAGACTGATGAATAAAATTTCAAGAACCATTATTAAGTGAATAATTTATTGACATTCTTCAGCCTCCTATGTATCAATCCTGTAGAAATCATGAAGACAAAAATCAGACTAATTAAAGAATACACAGAAGCATTTAAACAGTCATTCTTCCTGCACTTCATATGTACCAGAATGGAAGAAATCTTAACAAGCGATACTATGCTAAATACCTTCTGCCCTGCACTTCTCACTTGCTTTCAAAGCATATATGTAGATGAAGACATCTAATCTGCTCTCTCCAAAGCCCCCACCCCATTCTTCACCATTTTCTACCCTTGTCCTCACTAAAAGTGGGTCCCTCTCATCCTGATTCTAAGTGTTTTTTTGGCTGTTCTCACCCTATCTATCTTTCCTTCCTGATGAAAGAACTGTTAGTTCTGAAAGTTAATTAGCATCTTTCTTTTACTTTTATACATGATCCAGTCACATTGAAGTGATCATGTGTCAAATGCCTGAATAACCACCTTTTGCAGAGCAAACATGCAGGAAGAGACTCAGTGAGATCCTGCAAGGTATTGACAGGGATATGGAGCCATGCCAACTTCAGTGCTGTGGCCAGTTGTACTAGGTTTCCTGGTTGAGTATCTATAGCTTTAACAGCTTGATCAAAGTGGTTCACAGGTTCTCAAATGGGTTTTAAATCCAGGGAATTTGGTGGCCAGGGGAATATCATAAATTTGACCTGGTGCTCTTTGAACTACACAAATACACTGTGAGCTGTGTGATATGTTGCCTTTTCCTGCTGGTAAATGTCATTGCACCAAGGAAAAACAAACCATATGTAGAACTGGACATATCCGCAGAGGATAGATGGACTGATCCTCTGTGCCTTCCAGAATGATGAGATCACCCAGGGAATGCTACAAAACATTTCCCATTGCTCTGGCCTGGAGTCTTCCAATGACTGTTGCAGAGAAATAGATGCCAATAGCAATCTTTCTAATGGAGCATCCAAAAGGACTAGCTGTCACCACTCGGTGGAGGTCCAGTTGTGATAATGGTGTGCAAGTTCCAGCCTCCATCACCAATGAACAACTGTCAGCATGGGTTGCATGATCCAGGTACCAGCTACAGAGGCCAATACACAGTGACATTCATGGAATGGTAATTGATGAGACATTGTTGGTAGCCCCTTGACTCATCTGTGTGATTAGTTGCTCAAAGTTACTTGTCTATATGCCCATTAACATCTATGCAGCTGTCATTCAACCCTGTTAAAATATGGCCTCTGGTGCACTGCAGTACCTCAGCAACAGTTTTGGGTACACTGATTTTTCCATGACAGTGGCATGAGAACAATTTAAAAACTTAACCATTTCTGAAATTCTTCCACATTTGGACTGAAAGGCAATGATCATGTCCTTTTGGATGTCATATAACTCGCTCCATTTCCACATTATGACAATGACTGCACTGTTTTCCACATTCCCCACATATAGCACATATACTCTCCATTACTAGAACTACCACCTGCCATCTCTGGCTGGTTATTCCACATTGATGCCAACATAGGCAGCTGTCACATTAAAGTGACTGGACAGTGTACATGTCTATCAATAGTAAATCCAGGATGGAATGTAAAAATACTATAAAAAGTTAAGTTGCTACTCACAAATATAGCAGGGATGTTGAGTTGTGGATCAGCATCACTGCTATGTGGTGAGTAGCAACTTCCCTTCTCATAATGTTGTCTATCAGTAGTACTACACATATCACCTCCTGTCAGTAAGTACTAGACACCAGTTCTGTTTCATACATGTAGTCCTTTGAAAATGAGGATAGTAATGTGAGCTGCATTAGTATATTGAAGAAGATATACATTACAGCTTCCATTATATTTCTTCAGGACTGTGAGAACTGCAGTGGCTTCCATTGCCCTCTGCATCCTCATGTCACTGATCATTGCTGATTCTGCATTTTATTGACAGTTTCCCATCCAAGAACAAAATGTTGCCCTGAATTTCAGTCTTTGCTAATGATTTTTATTCAAAATTTAAATCCTAGGAATTGGGACGTTTTGATTACTAATAAAACTCCCTACCCCTAAACCACAGAACTTGTCTAGTTGCCTACTCTTCAAGGAAGAGTTACCCTAAAGTACTACTATCTGTTTTTGTTCTGTTTCAGAGCTCATGGAACCCAAATCAATTAGAATTATTGGTACAATTTTCTGTTATCATGTGTTTATCTTTGTTAAAATCATTTACTGCAACATTTGTTACTTATTGGTGTGAGAAGCAACAAAATTGGCAACAATGGAACTAAGGCAGTGAGAATAAAGCAAAGTACAGTTAATATTTTGTCATTATAATGGATGAAGCTGTTTGTAATCTTATAATATCAGTAGTAACAACAACAACAGCAGACGTTGATCTAACAATCATCTGAGTAGCAGAAACAACAACAACAACAGCAGCACCAGCATTTACTCCAACTCTGACCTAACAGTGGGTGAACTACAGCAGTGCATCCTAATCCAATTCAACACAACCTACACTACTTCCTAGCATGGTATGGCCCAAAGGTCTGTCAGATGCTATGGGAGGTCATTCTGCATGAGAAATTTTCAGTATTCAACTTGCAGCAGCTCATGGACAAGCTGAATTACTACTACACCCTCCAGGTACACATGGAAAAATCTTATGCAGACATAAGAGGCAGTTTGATGCAGGACTTACCCAGTCAGCAAATTCAGGTGTTTGTCCACAAGTTAACAAATCCTAGTTTAGAGGACTCAAATATTATATTCTCCAATAGATACTGTCTCCTCTGCAGGAAATTCAGGATCCATCACAATTCTTCCACTTGACTGTGAGTAACATGTAAGTGGTAGGTTAGTGGCAGTGACTAAACATAATGCAGGTTATTGCAATAATCCTCCATACCAACAAGATTGATGTGTCTTATATGGAATAAGGATAACACCATCAGCTGTATTTACTGCTTTTACTCAAATTCAAACACTGCTACTATTACAGTACACCATCTACACACTTCTATGATTCTGGGTGATCATGTTGACATTGGGAAATCATTATTATACCTTCTGTAGAAGGTCCAAAATATCAGAATCTTAAGCTGCTGATCTCTTATGGAATGTATGATGTGTTGAATACTACCTAGTCATCAATAAGGAGTGTCTAGGAAACACGCTTTCTTGGATCGCTAGACAAAAATTCAAGCAAATGGTATTAACAAATTTTATTACAAAAGGAAATAATTATAATACGTAACTTTGTATTTACATAGATGGGTTGCAAGCAAAGGGTGACAGCCAAAATAAGCAAATTTCTTCAATATAGACATTGCTACATAGTAGAAGCGAATGACTAGTCTTGATGTTATTCTTGAAATGGGCCATGGCCAGTCGAGTGTGGTGCTTACATTCTCTTCGCATAGTATGTTGCTATCATGTTGTCATCCTGAAAAGGGGTCGGTCAGCATGCAATTGTCTGACTTCTTCACAGCCCTCTCCGCTCTCTCCTTCCCGAATGGCATGCCAGCACTTGACTTTACACCTTAACAATCTTCCCCCCAAAGCGACAGACGCATCCATCTACTGAGGTCTATAACAAGATGTAGAAGGTGTGGGCTGCTGCAGTGTGGGCAGGTCCAGCTCCATCGGTAGGACAAGAGGAGGCAGAGCAGGCAAAGGCTCTGTCTGCATGGGGTCATCCCACAGTGTCTTGATGACATCCTCTGCTGGCTGCTGTGGCCGCACTGTCCTCTGGATCTGTGAATCTGGAGGAAGAGATACAGAAGGATCACTGTGCACATGACAGTGGCAAATTTTACTGTGATATTGGTGCTGCAATCCGTCAGGGCCAGAAATGAGGTACATGCATGGGGCCAAGTTGACAAAACCTCTCAACCATCATCTGCTGTTGCTAAAAACCCTGAAAAATACAATATCATACAGCAAGAAGTGATACTTGTGGCCCTCCTTAAGTGCTGGAAGCTGAGTAGGGTGGATCAGGTGGAGCAGTGTACGATGGCGGTGGCCGTCAAGCAATTCTACCGGTGATGGTCCATCTCGCAGATGCAAATGATAGGAAGTGAGAAACAGCTGCAGTGCTTGATCCCTGGTGTGTGCAGTATGAAGCTTGGCCATCTGCTGCTTGAAGGTTGTGAAAAAATGTTCTGCTTTGCCATCTGACATGGATGGAACAGTGTACTAGTTAGATGCTGTATGCCATTGCATTCACAGAATGTTTCAAATTCATTTGATGTGAACTGAGGTCTGTTGTCCAAACTATGACTTCAGGCAAACATTTGAGGCAAAAAATGGAGAAAAATGCCTGAATTGTGCTATGTGACATTATCAAGTTCATTGACACAGCAAAAGGCAACTTGCTATAAGAGTCTACCACAACCAACCAACAAGTGTTCCAAAAAGGTCCTGCAAAGTCTATGTGCACATGTTCCCATTGTGATTGCAAGGTAGGCCAAGCCGACAATTTTCCACACATGCATGACACTATGACATCATCTGTTCTATTTGGGTGTCCATACCCTGCCAGGTACAGTTCAATGCACTAACTGTATCATGTGAACAATCCACGAATGTTCTTGGTGAAGTAAGTGCATTACTTCTTTTTGCAAAGCTTTGGGGTTCAACACACGTGACTGTCCACTGCCATTTTGAACAAGAATCACACCTTGCTGTATAGTGAGGCTACGCCAAAGTGCAAAGTATCAGCATACTAAAGAGTGAGCGAGGCCAAAATGGGTAAATGTATTTCAGCAAAATGTTTAATACTGAATTAGCTTCTGTGGCCTGTGCAATTTTCCTATAGTTCAAAGGAAAGGATTGAATCATTTCAGAATCCTGAGCATCAATGTAACAAGATGGGCTTTATTGTTGTCTCAATACTAGTAGGAGATTGTGTATCATCAAACAACTCAACATGCTAATGCAAACACACTTTCGTGTCTTCCGAATGGCCCTGATACTGCTGAAGTGTCAGAGTCTGTATCAGGGCCATTCGGAAGACATGAAGGTGTGTTTGCATTACCATGTTGAGTTGTTGGGTGATCACAATCTCGTACTAGTATTGAGACAACAATAAAGCCCATTTTTGCAATTTTTGGGCAATTAGTGCAGGACCCAGCTTCATAGAATGAAACAAGGACAGCAATGGCTTGTGATCCATTCCTAAGTAGAATTTCCTGCCATACTAATAATGGTGGAATTTGGTGACACCATACAATATAGCCAATGCCTCTTTCTCTATTTGTGAATAGTTACACTGAGCCTTAGACAACACTTTGGATGTGAAAGTAATAGGCCTGTCTTTATAACCAATTTTTTATGGAAGCACTGCACTGATTCCATAAGAGGAAGCGTCAACTTGCAGCATAACTGGTTTGTCTGGATCAAAGTGAACCAAATATTGATCACTGAGCAATTCATCTTTAAGTTTTTTTAAAAGCTTCTTGGCATTCTTCTTTCCAGACAAAGGGGGCATTCTTTCAATGCAAGTGATGCAATAGACTGCAATTTGTGCAGTACTCAGTATCAACCGAATTAATAGTTCATTTTCCCCAAGACTGACTGCAATTCTGTGACATTGCAAGGAACTGGTAGGTCACATATGGCTAGCAAATGTGACTGAAGAGAATGTACACCTTGACTGTTTATGACACAACCAAGAAACTGCAATTGTGGTTTTAAGAAATCACACTTGTCCAATCTACACTTGAATTCTGCATCAGATAACACAAGAAACAAGTGTAATGTGCTGCGAATACATAGAAAGATAGTTCTCTTATTATTTAGCTACAAAATAGCAGGTCAGCAACTGGAAGCAGTTAATTCCATAAATTATCTGGGAGTGCACATTAGGAGTGATTTAAAATGGAATGATCATATAAAGTTGATCGTCGGTAAAGCAGATGCCAGACTGAGATTCATTGGAAGTATCCTAAGGAAATACAATCCGAAAACAAAGGAAGTAGGTTACAGTACACTTGTTCGCCCACTGCTTGAATACTGCTCAGCAGTGTGGGATCCGTACAGGATAGGGTTGATAGAAGAGATAGAGAAGATCCAACGGAGACCAGCGCACTTTGTTACAGGATCATTTAGTAATCACGAAAGTGTTACGGAGATGATAGATAAACTCCAGTGGAAGACTCTGCAGGAGAGACGCTCAGTAGCTCGGTAAAGGCTTTTGTTGAAGGTTCAAGAACATACCTTCACCGAGGAGTCAAGCAGTATATTGCTCCCTCCTACGTATATCTCGCGAAGAGACCATGAGGATAAAATCAGAGAGATTAGAGCCCACACAGAAGCATACCGACAATCCTTCTTTCCACGAACAATACGAGACTGGAATGGAAGGGAGAACCGATAGAGGTACTCAGGGTACCCTCCGCCACACACCGTCAGGTGGCTTGCGGAGTATGGATGTAGATGTAGATGTAGACACAAATTTGCAATGCATTCTTCAGGTGTATGACCTACAACAATATCATCCAAATAGTATGAACAGTTTGGTACCTGGGCAGTCAGCTTTTCCCAATACTGCTGGAAAACAGTGGGGCAGAAGCACTGCCAAAAGGCAAATGCAAATATTTAAACAAGACTAAATGAGTGTTCATAACACACACTTTTTGAGATTCTTCATCTAGTGGTATTTGAAGATATGAGTCACACAAATCAGTTTTTGAAAAGTAGTAACCAGTGTCTAATCTGTCCATGAGTTTCTCTGGGCATGGCAAAGGGCAAGTATCAATCACAGTTTGTGGGTTGACTGCAGATTTAAAGTCAACACAGAGGCAAATGCAACCTGAAGGTATAGGGAGCAAAACCAGTGGACTTGCCCATTGATTAGCTTGTATTGGCACAATAGCTCCACTACTTTGCAATTCTTTAAGATCAGCAGTGACTTTGTCCCATAAAGCAATGGGAATTGTTCTGGCCTAGCAAAATTTCAGCTGATCATTGTCTTTCATAGTAATATGTACAACAAAATTGTTATCCTTGCCTAAATCTTCAGAAAGAAGTTATGGGAATTCTTTCAGCAAGCTAGCTACACTGTCTTTGCCATCAAATGCAGTCTCTGACAATACATTCTCCTTAATTTGAAAGCCAAACAAATCAAATGAATCAAGGCCAAATATGTTCTCACACTCACATGACGTAGTACAGTGAAAGTCACAGTTCATGTATGCAAGCAATGCATGGCAAGTAAAGTACATTTTCCAAGAATGGGAAAGTCTTGTCCTCTATAAGCCATCAGGTGTGCGCTAGTTGTAGACATGTGTGGGGAGCCTAACAGTTAATTTGTGTTATGATTCAGCAATGTAACAGAGGCACCCATGTCTAACTGAAATTTCACACGTTTCCATTAATATATAAATGAACAAAAAGTTTTTGCACTGGTGTAGCACTGAAGAAACTGTTTGCTTGCTAGTTTTGCTAATGCCTGAGCCAGGATTTGAATATACTGCATCAGTTACATGGGCCTTGTGATTAGATTTTTGTGAGTGGGTAGAATTCTTATGTTTGTTCTATTGCAAACATATGGATTGTATGTGACTTTTCTTGCCTCATGCGTAACATTGTGCTTATTGGGATGGGCAGTCTTGGCATTTGTGCCATGAATAGCCATGAGGGCATGACTTAATTTCATTCAGCTGTTTAGAGAGCTGTTGATGTGGTGTGGCACATGCAGGCTGTCGTTACCTGCTGGGCCGGCTATAAGCAATGGATGACTCAACCCGACAAATTGGTGGCTGCTCAAATTTATCGACTGACACAGCACCTGAATCGTACTGATCTAGTATTTGCACTACATGCTGAAATGATGGATCTGATTGTTTCAAAATCTGTTATCTAAGTTTGACATCAGTTACACTGCACACAATTTCATCACGCAAAATCACATCTGAATATATAGCACCACAAGCACATTTGAATTCACATGTCCTTGTCATACCCTGCAAAACTGTTACCCACTCATGGTAAGTTTGTTCTGACCTTTCCTTGCTATGAAAGAATTGGTACCTAGCTGCCACCACATTCACTTGTTGGTCATAATAGTTAGTGAATCTACAACCTGATCATAGGAAAGTTCACTCAGAGTTGCTTTAGGGAATAATTTCTGAACGAGGCAAAAAACTGCACTTGCTACCATCGACAAAAAGTAATGTAGTGTCACAGTACCTGGCACATTGTGATCAATTACCTTGGCTTCAAACTGTTGCAACCACTTGAGCTACTCCTCATCTTTTTCATTAAACTTGGAGCTACCATTGCTGCCATTGCTGCTTGTGGTGCTGTGTTGGTAGGTTGATCACCAGGAGCTGGTGTACCGTGTTTAACAGTGAGGCAATTTCCTGGGTCTGAAACTGAAACATCTGTGTTAGCTGCATTGCATCTACTGCTTGCAGCTGAGCAGGGGGTAGGAGAGGTAAGTTGTTCATCTCTGAATAGACAAATTTAATAAACAGACAAGGCAAGCAAGAAAATAAGTACACAAGCAAAGAAAATTTCAGCAACGTCCACCTGAAAACACTGATTAGCAAACACAGTATAAGAGATACTGTTGAAGCAAGTAAACACACCCCTGCAATGAAAAAAAAGTAGAATTAAGGCACCAGCAAAACACAAAACCCATGAAAAATTAAAAATTTGTGGCAGCCAGGCACAGGGTTATTCTTGTAACTCATTGCCAAATGTCAAATCCTACCTAGGCAATGATACAGGGTGTCTAGGAAACTTGCTTTCTAGGATCACTAAACAATAATTCAAGCAAATTGTACTAATAAATTTTATTACAAAAGGAAATTATTATAATACTTAACTTTGTATTTACACAGATGTGCTGCAAGCAAAGGGTGACAGACAAAATAAGCAAGTTTCTACATTATAGTCAATGCTAGATAGTAGAAGCAAAATGATTAGTCTTGATACTATTCCTGGACTGGGCCATGGCCAGTCAGGCATGGTACTTATGTTCTCTTTGTATAGAGAGTGCTCCTGTCATGTTGTCATCCTGGAGAGGGGTCTGTCAGCATGCAATTGGCTGAAGTCTTGTTCACAGTCCTCTCCGCTCTCTCATTCCTGACTGGCATGCTGGCACTTGACTTTAAGCAGTAACATGATGACCCTACAGTTATTGCATGTATTGCCACTGTATGCACCACAAATGATAAGAAGTTTCAGTTTATTGGATGTCGATGTTTTGGAAGTTTTAAAGGAGGTATAATAATGATTTCCCAGTGTCAATGTGATGACTCACAATCAAAGAGGGGCCTGAAGATGGTGCACGTTAACACTAAAACTGGTTGTATATGAATAAAACCAGTAAATAAAGCTGATGGTTTACTCCTTGCTACACAGAAAATACAATAATAGCTGTTGTCTCAATTTTAAGCAGAAGATGTCTATATTGAAGCTGATATGTTGTCTGAAACTGAGGCATTGAGATACTCTTCATCAGCTGGGAAGTCAGCTTTGATCTGTGGCAGATGAAAGGAAGTGCAAAAGGGTGGGGGGTCTGTCAGTTATCACCAATTTGTATGTTTAGTGTATAACAGCAGCGATGTATGTGAACCATCACCTTGTGCCCTCTGTGTGTATGCTTGACAGCCTCATTCAGCATACTGAAGAAGCTGTTCCAGCATTCATTGAGAACAAGATGCCAACTGGAGACTGTGGTGTATGTAGGTAAGAACCATGCCTGTCATCTGGGGTCTGAGGTCATGCTTGAATCATTGCAACAACTGTCAGAGAGGATTGAGATTATTAACTTTACACTAAGAGCTTCAGTGAATCTCTCAGTCTGAAGCATTGTACCATCAACTGTCCAGAGTCCTCTGATTATGAACCAAATAGAAAGCTTCAAAGGCTATGTGGCAAGCTAGGTTATTACACCATAACATTGAGAATTGTTGGGTATCACTGAATGTGTCAGAGGTGGACTGCTGCCCAGATGACTGATTCTTTGCAGAGATTCTCAATGGCTTTTTTTAGCTTAGGCAGTTCTCCATCCATTCCTCATAATGTCACCTATAGCAGCTCTCAAAGTATTAGTGTAAAACTGAAAGAAATGGCCCCTTAGATGAAATAATTAAAATCTCAGAGATTAATCATTGAAATATTTGCAACAAATTCCCAACATCTGAAGCAGTCAAACAAAGCAGTAGAGCTCATATAGCACAAGATACAGAAAGCTGACTAAAACCCAGAACTGATAGCAGTGAGATTTTTGGGGTAAATCTAACTGTATATCAAACAGTTAGGCTAATGGGATATGGAATTGGTGTACCCACTGAGATAAAATTAAAATTGCGTGTGAGATTATTTGGGCAAGACTTTATATAAAGGGTGATCATAAACCTGTGACTGAAACTTCCTGTCAAACACCAGGGTCATCCCAAGGTGTAACACAAATGTAGTTCACTAGAATGTATGTTATCCAATCATAATGTCACCATTGGAGGAGACCTTAGTCATCCACCAGTCAATTTGAAATAATAGCAATTCTGTGAGTGGTTGGAATGACAATATGTCCTGTGAACCATTATTTCAAACAGTACTCCTCTGAAAACATAGAAAGGTGCAGAAGCACTGCTCCAGTTTACTTCTCACACCACTGTAAGATCAGTGATATAGATTTTAATGTCAATGGCATTGGAAAACAGCTGAAATCATCAAAACTGAATAAGGCTCTAGGGTCCAAAGGAATACCTTTCACATTCTATACAGTGTTGTAGCTGAGATAGCTCTCATTTTAACTATACTATACTTTAGGCCCCTAGAACAAAATGTACTGTGCCCAGTGACTGGAAGAAAGTATGCATCACACACATCTATGGCTATAGTATGAAACTACAGTTTCACACCAAATGAGTGTGAACTATTACAAAATATAAAAAGCAAAGATCCCAAACAAGAAAGTTATATAGCAACTGTGCCGAAGATGATTTTCTAGTAGCAAGAATTCTAAATCATAATTTTGAACATACCCACTAGAAGCAATGCCTCACATAGCTTCTTCTTTGTAGTCCAAATGCTTGGATAAGTTGGTGATGTCTCATTCTTGACAGCAGCTTTGTCATCATGTCTACAAGCATTCCATTTGTCAAAATTTTCTCCAATGTTATTTCTCCTGAATTCATTTTTCCTAACTAAATGCTGCCTGGTATATTATGTTTAGTGTGATCTTTGTGTAATAGAATAGACACTGCCAGTGTCTAAGACAGAGTGCCAGGAATCCAGACACTGAGCACTGCACAGTGTCCCTGCTGATACAGCAACTCAGCAGAAGCCACTGCTTTCATACTGCCACTTCCACATGTCAATGACCTGGAATATCAGGAAGTTTTTCAATTGCAGGCTGTGTCAGCCCCTGCCAAGGAGTCTTTTTCATAACTGTGTCACCACTATGACTGCCATGGCTGGGTCATGATCTGAGGACCACTGCCTTACTACCTAGGGTAGTAACTTCCAACTCTATGGGATGGCTCTCCTTAATATATGCCGCCTGATCTGCAAGCCACTTGCTGCTGGTCTCTGGCCCTCGATCCAGAGCTAGACTCTGGGAAGATCTATGAAGGACAAGATGTCTCTACCTTTCTTGTGTCTGTAGTTATGCCACATCCAGGTTTGGCCACTGCTATCAATTCAGCTCCCAGCATGCTGACTGTGCCAGGTAGCTGTGTTACCTTCTGAGCAATGCTTACTAACCACAAGCTGCACTTTCCTGCCCAACACTTCAAGCAGGAATATTAAAAGTTGACACTAAACTCCACCAGAGACAAGGGCACACTCAAATGACTGTTCAAGTTGGTGAACTTAATAAAAGAACTGTTTATGTTCACCATTTGTTTTTCCACAAATGCTTACAACATAACGCCTGCCTCTCAAACCATCAAAGAACCCAATATGCCCTATGTGTGGGTCAAACTCACCCTGAGATACAAGAAGATGGCTCCCATCAAACCTGACTTCCTTCATTTCTGTTGTTAAAATTTGGTGGTTTGGAGATAAAGAACGAGGTATGATTCATTTTAATGACAGGAGAGTGCCAGTGGTGATTGAACTAGGACAGCAACATTTACAAGTAGCAGCTCAGACTTTTGGTTTGCACTCATGGAATCCTTAGATTCTGGTGTCTCTGTATCCTTTCTATCTTCATTTTCTTGTACTCAATTTCTCGCGCCCATTTGAGTCACAGCTGCCAATGTCATGGTGTTAACATTGGCACACGCATGGGTTATCAGCTGTGGAGGCCCACTATTACGAGTGTTTGGTGCACTGTGTGTTTAGACTCTGTGCAGCATTAAAGTGTGATGTCAGTTCTGCCACAGTTCACCACCTGTACTGTTTTACTAGTCTGTCCAGCCTACAACATCTGACATCTGTAATTAGGAGTGGCCACCCAACCCCATGATGTCTGGATGTGGTTTCACCTCAGTTTCGTCACATGTTGAAGATACTAATCATAGCGCTCCTAAAACACCTGAAAAGTTGTGTAATTTCTGAAGCGCTCATGCTGAGCCCCCACGCTATCACGATCTGCCCTCAGTCAAACTCAGGTAGATCACTTACTATATGCACCATGCATGTGTATGACTCATTCCTCACCAGTTGAGACTGACTTGCATCAATTTGTTTACACCAATAGTAGGTCAGTGGCCATAATGTTCTGGCTGATCGGTGTATGTACACACTAGGACAGTCCATAACGGGAGGGACCCTCCATGGTATACAGGCTCTGTAAAGCAGTGGAGTATCAAGGTGGCTGCGAGGGATGTGGTCTACACCTGATACCAGGTCCATCATGGGAAAAGGGGGGAGGGGGTGGGGCAGGATGGTACGAGTTAAAAAAAATACTATAGAAAGAGAGAGAAAACTGCATTGTTCCACTCCTTACACTTCTAGATGTGAGCAGGCAACCATAAGAGAGCTTATGGATAGGGACTGATCCCACTGCATGCTAACATTTTACTGCTAATACAACATATAAACAAAACTGTGTATTTTCTTTTACTATCTACATGTGCTGGATAGTATAACTGAAGTCATTGTCCATACTATCGTTTCTCATCAAAGTGCATTATTGTGTGTCTGAGCCAAAGCTAGTGTTGTCATTCAACTATTATTGTGTGTAAGCTAATATGGGTGAGTTTTATTCTGCAAGATATAGCTTATATAAGAATGAAGAAGATATTTATTCATTTGTATATATGTAAGTGGTATTATTTTTTATATATATATATATATATATATATATATATATATATATATATATATATATATATATATATATATATATATTACTTCACTTCATCATAAGGTAGGAACAAGCGGTTTCTCTACATCTACATCTACACTCTGCAAACCACTGTGATGGGCACAACAGAGAAAACGTCCCACTGTAGAAGTTATTAGGATTTCTTCCCATTCCACACATGTGTGGAGCACAGCAACACTGACAGTTTGAATGCCTCTGTGAATGCAGTAATTACACTAATCTTATCCTTATGATCCGTGTGACAGGATAGATAGGGGATTGTGATATATTCCTACAGTCATCATTTAAAGCTGGTTCTTGGAATTTTGTAAACTGACCTTCACAGAATAGTTTATGTCTGTCTTCAAGAGTCTGCCAGTCCAGTTTCTTCAGTATCTCTGTGACACTCTCCCACAGGTTAAACAAACCCGAGACCATTCATGCTGCTCTTCTCTGTTTACATTCAAATCCCCTGTTATTCCTATTTGGTACGGGTTCCACACCTTGAGCAATATTCTAGGATGGATCACATGAGTGATTTGTAAGCATTCTCCTTTGTTGACTGACTGCACTACCCTAGTATTGTATCATTATACCAATCAACTATAGCCTACCTCACATGTTACTTACAACTGAGCCTCTGTGATCATTCCATTTCACATCCATACAAAGTGTGACATGCAGGTATTTGTATGAGTTGTGACCCATTGATATAATAGGCATAGGGTACTATGTTTTTTTTATTATTTTATTGAAGTGCACAATTTTACATTTCTGAACATTTAAAGCAAGTTTCCAATCTTTGCACCACCCTGAAATCTTATCAAAATAGCATATAGCTGAGATGTGTGTGTGTGTGTGTGTGTGTGTGTGTGTGTGTGTGTGTGTGTGTGTGTGTGTGCGTGTTGTCTATTTTTGACAAAGGCCTTGTTGGCTGAAAGCTAACTTTCCGGATTTTCCATTGCTCACCATCTGATTGAATATTTATGCAGCTTCTTTCAGATAGTAGTTCATTATGGATAACTGCATCATCTGCAAAAAGCATGATGTTACTACTAACATTGTTTGCAAGGTCATTAATATACAACACAAACAGCAAAAGTTCCAACACACTTGCCTGGGGCACACCTGAAGTTACTTACTTCTACATCTGATGTTGACTCTCCATCCAAGATGACATGCTATCTCTTCGCTTCCACAAAGTCCTGAATCCAGTCACTTGATACCCCATATGATCATACTTTGGCACTAAGTGTAGGTGGGATGATGAGTCAAATACTTTCTGGAAATCAAGAAATACTTCATCTGCCTGTTTGCATTGATCCAAAGCTTTCAGTATGTCTTGTGAGAAAAGTGCAGATTGGGTTTCACAGGATTGATTTTTTCAAAATCCACCCTAGTTGGCATTGAGGAGGTCATTCAGTTCAAGATACCTCACTATGTTTGAGCTCAGAATATGTTCTAAGATTCTACAACAAATTGATGTTAAGGATATTGGATGGTAGCTTTGTGGATCAATTCTATTGCCCTTCTAGTAGATGATGGTGACCTGTGCCTTTCGCCAGGAACTGGGTGCAGATTTTTGGTTGAGGGCTCTGCAACAGACTATAGTTAAAAGGGAGTAGCTGTGCTGTAAATTCAGTATAGACTCTGACAGGGACTATCAGGGCCTGAAGCTTAGTTCAATTTTAACGATTTCAGCTGTTTCTCAACATCACTGATACTAATATTTATTTCATCCATCTTTTCAGTAGAATGAGGATTAAACTGCAGCAATTCTCCTGTGTTTCCCTTTGTAAATGAACATTTGAAAACAGAGGTAGGTATTTCAGCTTTTGCTTTGCTACCCTCAATTTCAGTTCCTGTCTCACTCGCTAGGGACTACACACTAACTTTTGTGCCATTAACTATCCATTACATACAACCAAATTTCTTCTGTGAAAGATCGTTGAAAATATTCTGCAACTATGGTCACTGAAGTCATCACACATTGGTCCCTTGACAGCCAAATACATTTCATTCAGCATCTCTCTATCTATAGGCCTATGCCTTGTTTTACCCCTGTTATGAAGTAACCACCATTTCTTTAAAAGTTTACAGTGACTGTATACCATGGAGGTACCCTACCCTCCCATTATGAACTGTTCTGCTGAGTACACATGTATCCATGTATGGTCAACTACTCTTTAAACTTAATCTGACTGAGTATTTATGATGCTTCTTTCAGTTAGTACTTCATTATAGATAACTGCATCATCTGCAAACAGCCTCATTTCACTATTAATATTGTCTGAAAGGATAATATACAACATTAACAGCAAATCTCCCAACACACTTCCCTAGGGCACACCTGAAGTCACTTCTACATCTGTTGATGACTCTCCATCCAAGATAACATGCTGTGTCCTCCCTTCCACAAACTCCTTTATCCAGTCACTTGATACCCCATATGATCATACTTTTGACACTAAGTGTAGGTGGGATACTGACTCAAATACTTTCTGGAAATCAAGAAATACTTCATCTACCTGTTTGCATTGATCCAAAGCTTCCATTACGTCTTGTGAGAACAGTGCAGATTGTGTTTGACATGAGTGATTTTTTTCAAAATCCATGCAGGTTGGCACTGAGGAGGTCATATTGTTCAACATATCTCATTATGTTTGAGCTCAGAATATGTTCTAAGCTTCAACAACAAATTGATGCTGAGAATGTTGGACGGTAGTTTTGTGGATCACTTCTACCATCCTTCTTGTAGATGGGTGTGACCAGTGCCTTCTTCCAAGAACTGAGCATGGTTTATTGTTCATGAGCTCTATGGTAGCTTATAGTTAGAAGGAGAGCTAACTCAGCTGTAAATAAAGTATAGAATCTGACAGGGATTCCATTAGGGCCTGAATATTAATTCAATTTTAGCGATTCAGCTCTTCCTCAACACCAATGACACTAACATATATTTCCAACATAGGATTAAACAGCCAGTCAGTTGCAAATAAATGGTAGATGCATTGACCTAAGTTTTAACATTTACTTGGGGTGTCTTCATCAAAATGAAATGTTGCTAAATTGTAAAATTACATTGCTGAAAACAATAGTCAGAATTTGGAGTAGCTACACTCAAGTCAAAAGTAAAATATAACATTTTGGACTTTGCCATGTGTGCCCAACTGAGAATAACATCAAACTGAATAATATTTATTTCATCCATCTTTTCAGTGATATGAGGATTAAACTGGGGCAATTCACCTGTGTTTTCCTTTATAAATCAACATTTGAAAACAGAGTTAAGCATTTCAGCTGCTGCTGTGAAACCCCCAATTTCAGTTCCTGTCTCACTCAGTAGCGATGGTACACTAACTTTGGTGCCACTAATGGCCTTTACACATGACCATAATTTGTTTGGGTTCTGTGAAAAATAAAAAAAAATTTGCTATGGTGGTCATTGAAGGCATCATACATTTTCTCTTGACAGTCAAACACGATTCATTCAGCATGTTTCTATCTATAGGCCTATGCTTGGTTTTACACCTGTTATGAAGTAATCTCTGTTTCTTTAAAAGTTTCTTTACAGTGATTGTATACTGTGGATGTTACCTCCAATTATGAATTGTTCTACTGGGTACACATCCATCCAGGGCATGGTCAATTAGTCTTCTAAACTTGAGCCATAGTTCCTCTACATTGTATGTATTGTATTGTATGTTAACCGGGGACCTAGAAATTACGGAGAGGCTCTGTCCCCACCGAAACCTCAGTGGTCCACAACCCCACAATGACTTCCACAGTCCACTTCACCCCTACGCCGCCACACACCGAACCCAGGGTTATTGTGCGGTTCGGTCCCCAGTGGACCCCAGGGAACATCTCACACCAGACGAGTGTAACCCATATGTTTGCGTGGTAGAGTAATGATGGTGTACGTGTACATGGAGAACTTGAATCGCCGACATAGTGTAACTGAGGCAGAATAAGAGGAACCAGCCCGAATTCGCCAAGGCAGATGGAAAACCACCTAAAAACCATCCAGACTGGCTGGTTCACCGGACCTCAACACAAATCCGATGGGCGGATTCATGCCGGGGACCAGGTGCTCCTTCCCACCCGGTAAGCCGTGCGTTAGACCGCACGGCCAACTGGGCAGGCTCCTCTACATACTTATGCCCTATGCTAAAAGTTTCAAGTTCCTCATTGAGACACTACTAATTTTTTATGTAGTTTACTGAATGTTTATACATGTTTCTGATTTTTTCCTTTGTACTTTGGTAATCATTGTTGCCACAACCACTTCATGATCACTGATACCAGTTTCAGTGTTGACATCCTCAACTTCTGTCCACAGATGCATGATCCTCATACTTTTTTCCAGAGGATATAGTTATCTGTAGTAAAGTTTAGTCTGAAAGAAGCTGCATAAATATACAGTCAGATCTTCACAGGACTTCGAAGTGGTGCACAGATTGGCAACTTGCTTTAAATGTTCAGAAATCTAAAATTGTGCACTTCACAAAACAAAACAGAAAAATTTTGTGGAATCCCATGACTACCATACCAGTGAGTCACTTCTGGAATTGGCCAACTCATACAAATACCTGGATGTAACACGTCACAGGTATATGAAAAGAAATGATTATACAGGCTCAGTTTTGGTTAAAGCAGGTAGTAGACATTGGTTTATTTGTAGAATGGTAGAGTACTAGTGAAGTGTAATCAGTTTATAAAGGAGATTGCTTACAAATCACTTTTGTGACCCATCCTGGAAAATTGCTCAAGGGTGTGGAACCCACGCCGAATAGGACTAACAGGAGATACTGAATGTATACAGAGAATGGCCAGTAAGAATGGACACAGGTTTTTTAAACCATGGGAGAGTGTTACAGACATACTGAAGGAGCTGAACTGGCACACTCTTGTAAATAGATTTAACTACTGGTATCCCAAGAAAGTTTACGAACAAAGTTTCAAGAACTAGCTTTAAAAGATAATTCTAGCAGTATACTACAGCCCCTGTGTATTGTTCCCATAGGGATCAAGAAAACAAGATTTGGTTAATCACAGCATGCACAGAGGCATTTAACCATTCATTCTTCCCATGCTCCATACATGAATGGAATTGGAAGAAACCTTAACAGCTGGAGTGGTGGGATGTACCCTCTGCCATGTACTTCATGTTAATGCTTAGGTCATGACTTAAAGGAGCTTTTAGATTAGACTTATGCTGCATGGCATATGCAGCTTAACATGTTTAATTCGATAGGAATCATTGTTAGTTGGTGGTGTGAGTAATTTCTTAAGTGTATATTAGGGGATAGAATAGTCTGGCTGGTAGTGAACACGATTTGGTTCACAGATGTACAGTGCTAAATAAGGTTGCTGTAATCATTGGTTACCTCAAGACTAGCCAAGTAGAGATCATAATTGAATCAAACGATTCAGACTTCCTGTCTTTACATTATGTGACATTAATCCAAAAAAGCTACATGATGAGGAACCACATAGAAGTGACATGATCTTTAGATGTGATGACATCAATTAAATCACTCCTCGGCTTCCAGGACACAGTACACAAAATAACATAGAATAATTGAGTGAAATCTCTTTATTTTTGACAATATGGGAGAATATATCAGATATTAGGGAGAATCAAACAATGGAAACTCAGGTAGGAATATCAAAAATATAGGAAAAGACAGATTGCTAGTTACCATAAAGAAGACATATGAAGTTGCAGACAGGTACAAATAGAAGACACTTATATAAAACTTCTGGCCACAGCCTTCATCAGTAAATGAGACACACACACCATTCACACACACAAGCAAACACAACACACAAAATAACATAGAATAATTGAGTGAAATCTCTTTATTTTTGACAATATGGGAGAATATATCAGATATTAGGGAGAATCATACAATGGAAACTCAGGTAGTAATATCAAAAATATAGGAAAAGACAGATTGCTAGTTACCATAAAGAAGACACACAACTGCCAACTCCAGCACCTTGGGCCAGAATGCAATTATCATGTGGAATGCAAGCAGCAACCTGGAGAGGACAGGGAAAGGGAAGAGATAGTAGTGTTTGAGTGGGGCAAGAGATTAATGCTGCCTGGTGGAGTGTGCAGGGACTAGATTGCCATCAGCTGCGGTGTCAGGAGGTTTTGGGGTGGGGAGGTGGGGAAGAAAGGAACAAAAAAGGAGAAGAGTGGGGAAAGATGGGTGGATGCATTGCCAGAGGGCTGCAAATAAACAGGGTTGGAGATGAGAATAAGGAGATGGTGGACAGAAAGATTGGAAACTTGGGTGGAGGGTGTGGGAATAGTATGTTACTATAGGTTGAGTCTGAGGTAATTAAGGGAGTGGAGAATGTGTTTTAAGGATAACTCTCATCTGTGCAGCTCAGTAAAGCTAGTGGTGGAGGGAAGGATCCAGATGTCTTGGATATTGAAGCAGCCATTGAAATCAAGTGTATTCTCTTCAGCTGCATGTTGTGCCACAGGGCAGTATATTTTGCTCCTGGCCACAGTTTGGCAGTGGCTGTTCATCCTGGTGGCCAGCTGGTTGGTAGACATACCAATATAAAAATTTGTGTGATGATTGCAGCAGACCTGGTAAATGAGATGGCTGCTTTCACAGGTGGCTCAGGATCTGATGGGGTAGGGTAAATCTGTGACAGGACTGGAATAGGAAGTGCTGGGTGGGTGAACTGAGCAGGTTTTGCACCTGGGTCTTCCACAGGGATATGGTCCTTGTGGCAAGGGGCTGGGATTGGGAATGGCATAATGATCAAATAGGATGTTGTGGAAGATTGGTGGGCAATGAAACATCACTTCAGGATGGGTGGGTAGATCACAGTTAGGAGGTCCCTCATTTCTGGGCATGATGATAGGTAATCAAAGCCCTGGTGAAGGATGTGGTTCAGTTGTTCCAGTCCAGGATGGTACTGTGAAATGAAGGGGATGCTCTTTTGTGGCTGGTTCTTAAGGGGTGGGGGGAGAATTGGGGTGTAAGGGGAAACAGAACAGGAGATTTGTTTGTGGACTATATCTGGGCGATAGTGCCTGCCTGTAAGGCCTTGGTGGGACCCTCAGCATACTGAGTAAGGAAGTTTTTGTGACAGCAGATTTTCTGTCCCTTGGTAGCCAGGCTGTATGGCAGAGATTTTTTGGTGTGGAATGGCTGACAGCTGTCAAAATGCAGGTACCATTGGTGGTTGGGGGTTTAATGTTAAAAGAAGGGTGGATCGAACCATAAGAGAGGAGGAGGTCAACATCTAGGAAGGTGCCATTTGAGAAGGGCTATGTGAAGTGGATGGAAGAGAAGGTACTGAGGTTGTGAAGGAATGAAGATAGGGTTTCTTGGCCCTGAGTCCAGATTGTGAAGATATGATCAATGAACCTGAACGAGATTGGGGGTTTGGTGTTTTGGGAAACTAGGAAGGTCTCCTCTAGATGGACCATAGAAAGTTGGCATAGAAGGGTGTCATGCCCAATGCCTATGGCTGCACTGCAGATTTGTTTATATAATTTTCTTCAAATGAGAAGTAGTTGTGGGTTAGGATAAGGTTAGTAAGGTGTATGAGGAATGATGTAGTGGGTGCTACTAAATAACTGTAACTATCTTTGTTCCTTCACACCCCCAGCACCTTCTCTTCCATCCACTTCATGCAGTTCTCCTCAACCCATCATGCCACCTTGTTAGATGCTGACCTCCTCCCCTCTGATGGCTCCATCCACCCCTCTATCAACATTAAACCCACCAACTAACAACAGTACCTGAATTTTGCCAGCTGTCATCCCTTTCAAACAAAAAAAATCTCTGCCATACAGCCGGGCCATCCAGGGATGATGTATCTGCAGTGACCAAAACTCCCTTGCTCAGTATGCTGATGGTCTCACCAAGATCTTCACAGACAGGCACTACCCCCCACTGCCAAACTGTGGCCAATAGCAAAGTAGACCACCCCATGGCACAACAGGCAACTGAAGAGAACACACTTGATTTCAGTGGCTGCTGCACTATCCAAGCCATCTGGATCCTTCCCTCCACCACTAGCTTTTCTAAACTGTGCAGATGAGAATTATCCTTACAACACATTCTCTGCTCCTTTAATTACCCCAGTCTCAACCTACAGTGGTGTTCTGTTCCCATACCCTCCATCCAAGGTTCCACCCTCTCTGCCCATCATCTCCTGCTCATTTTCATTGCCCACCCTGTTTATTTGCAGCCCTTTGCCAATGCATCCACCTGTCTGTCCCCACTCCTCTCCTTTTTTGCTCCTTTTTTCCCCACCTCCCTGCCCAAAACCTCCTGATGTTGCACCTGATGGCAATCTAGTCCCTGCACTCGCCACCAGGCAGCATTTGTCTCTCTTCCCACTCATATACTACTATCCCTTCCCTTTCCCTGCCCTCTCCAGATTGCTGCTTGCAACCCACATGATAGTTTCATTCTGGCCCAATGTGCTGGAGTTGGCAGTCATGTGTGCATGAGATGTGTTTGCTTGTATATTTGAATGGTGTGTGACTGTCTTTTACTGATGAAGGCTGTGGCCAAAAGCTTTATGCAAGTGTCTTTTAATTGTGCCTGTCTGCAACTTGACATGTCTTCTTTAAGGTGAGTAGATATTAGGGAGAGTTTCATGATGTTTTTGACAGGTGTATGATAAACACAGGAGGGCAGCTGAAAAGCAACGTGTGACCCAGGAAGTAGTCTCTCGAGGTGAGAGGTAAAAACACATTATGGGCACAGGAAGGTAGGTGGAAATAACTGTGATGCAAGAAGGAAGACAATGATATTGAGGTGCTCATGCATCACAATATACTTGTCATGTCTCTCAGAATGAGAGGTAGCTATGAGGTTATTGAGGTTCATTATAGAGTATCATGAG
Source organism: Schistocerca serialis cubense (assembly GCF_023864345.2). Taxonomy (NCBI): domain Eukaryota; kingdom Metazoa; phylum Arthropoda; class Insecta; order Orthoptera; family Acrididae; genus Schistocerca; species Schistocerca serialis. The sequence goes on from NC_064638.1 coordinate 304,959,292, forward strand.
CTACATAATTATGAAGTATTAGGATGAAAAGCAAGAGCTGAAGTGAAGATAGTAGGAATGAGAATGTAGAGACTCAGTGGTCATGAGATAGGATAAATAATGTCACTGTGGGTGAAGCAGTGCACAGCAAGGTGTAAATGCTTGTAATTATTCAGTGCATATGTTGCAGACAGTTTTCATTATAAACCTGAGGGACAGTTTTTTCTTAGTGGAAAGAACATGGAACAAAACAGACACTTCCACTGCTTAAGACAGCATAAAGAACCCAGAAATAAATCTCCATACAATAGCCCTTCCAATACTGCATCTCAGTAAAAGCTTCCCCTTCCACACCGCAGCTTCTGCATTTCAGTGACCTGTGATGTCAGAAAGTTTCTGCTGTTTGACACATGCCTGTGAGGCCACAGACAGATGTCACTCACCAACGTTGAGCAGACCTTTTCATAGCAACACAGAAATGCAGCCTTTTGTGAAACCAGTGTCAAGCAGCTGCATTCACCTCCTGGAGCAACCATCATTGTCAACCAGTTGGGCAATGTAGCTGCACCTAGGGTGTATCAGCCACAATCTTGGAGTCTTCATTTTGACTATGTTGCTGCTGCCACTGCTGTGGCTGGAAACATTGCAAGGACCACTGCCTGGCTGCCTAAGCCTTTATGGCCAACACTCTGCTGCCACTCTTATGGGATCACTTGTCTTCACATTTGCCACCATAGTTCACCAGCTGCCTGCCATTGCTCTCCAGCCTTCAGTTCAAAGACTCTGGTCAGCTCTCTGAGCTATCAAAGGGAGGTGTCACTGCCTTACCTCATGTCCATAATGAGGTCACATCTTATCTCAACCACTGCTGTCAACTCAGCTCCTGGCACACCAGCTACAGCTGGTCAGCATGCTATCTTCTTGGCAGTGAGTGTTTACTCCACAGTGTGCTATCCCACCCACTATAGCAAGTGGGAATATTATGAACCAATGCTGGAGCACTCAAGACACAAGGATACACTAAGATCACTGTTCAAGTTGGTAGATTTAATAAAAATACTGTTTATATTCACCATCTGTTTTTTTATAGATGCATACAACATCATTCTCATCTCCCTAGCCATCAAAGGACCCAACACGCCCCAAGTGGGGGTCAGACTGAATCAGACAAACAAGAAGACAGCTCCCAATACCCAGTAGCAGCCATTCTCACCTGATCCACTACATCCACTTGTCTCTGACAGGTCAATTGTACCTTAATTGTCACACAACAATTTAATTGGGCCCTTTTTTGTAAAAGCAGACATTTCTCTTTGCAGCTCTTACAAAAAAAGGTACTTCCTAACAGCCAGAATTTAATGCCATTTCCTCTGCTTCTGTCATCAAGAGAGCTGCTGTGGGTTACTTTTTTTTGTTTCTTGACATTGCTGTACCTTGTGACATCAACAAAAGACTGTCTCCAGTGTCTCTAGCTCAGTTACATCAGTGTCTCCTGTGATGTCTTGGGCATAGTCTTTGGAAAAATGTGGTTTGAAATTTTTAGATCCCCTTAGAGATGGTGCACCTGAGTTGTTATTAAATTGTCTCACCATCACAGCTGCATACTGGTGTCCTAAGTCTTGTCTACTACCTTCCGGTATTTGTGCATACATCATGCTACTGATGGCTTCTCTGTAAGGGACATTCTTCATGGCAGCTAGTTCTCTCTCTACCTTTGGAGTCATTTCATGAGTTAATACTTGGTTATTATCTAGCAGTGTGGATACAGGATGGCAGTCCTCCACACTACATTTTTTAAACTCTGATTTATACTGCATAATGGGTCTAGTCCATCCATAAAAGTCTGCATCTGTGATCTCTCATTACTCAGACTCCAGGCAATTGGACACTTCTCCTAGGATTTTAGTTTTAATTGTTCCTTTAGTTTCTCTTTAAATGCAGATTTTGGTGTCAGACTGTTACAAAAGTCATCTATCTAAACTGCTAGAATGAATATATCTCTTTCTTATTTTTGTATAAACACAGCTGTCTGCTGTGGACCTGCTGAACTTTGAAACCAGCAGAGCTTTTTGTGATTTGATGTTCCAACAGCAATTTCCCTGTTTAAATCTGTAGAATGCTTTCTTCAATGTTTTAATGCCTTTGTCTTTTGCTGTTTCTGTTGCATAGTCAACTGTGGGAATTCTGACATAAATTGCTTCTTTCAATTTGTCTTAAAAAAAACTGTCACTATTTCATCATGACCATAGTTCAGGTCATATTAAGCAGCCGAACTAAATAGATATCTGAGTGAACTATATTATATTAACTGTGCATATATTTCTTTGTAGTCTAAATAACTGACATGTCCATGTCTTGTAACTACCAGACATGCTTTATGGCAAATTATTTGCCCTTGTAAATTTCTTTTTGTCTTGAAGACATGGTTGGCATCAAAAGCTTTTTTTTTTTTTCCTGGAGGCAGAATTGCTTATTTCCAAGCCCTATTTTCTGCAAGTGACTTTAATTCCTCTTGAATTGCTTTTAAGCATTTCTGTGAGCCCAAAGCTGATGGTTCTGATTCTTGTGGATCCTTTACAGTGATAGCCACATGGGCTAATATAACAAAGAAAACAGTCAATTCTTGACCAAACAATTTAATTGGATAGATAAAAATCTACTCATGAAGCAGTGGCAGAACACACACATAAAACGAGATCATGATTAGGCAAGCATTTGGAGCCAATGTCTCCTTCTTCAGGCAGAAGGGTTGAAGGAGAAGGAAGAGGACTGAAGGAAAAGGACTGGAGCGGTTTAGTAAACTGGTATATTTTGGGAAAGTCATCCACAACCATGGATCAGGGGATACTTACCAGATGGGATGAGGAGAAAAGACTGATCATTAAGGACTTCATTGGACTAGATTTGAAAACCTGAAAGCTTAAAGGTGGAAGGTAGGGTGATACGAAAGACATAGATTACTGCTTAAACATCACGCATGAGCTAACAAGAGTGAACAGCTGTATGTAACAGAGGTGGGAGGGGAATAGTGAAAAACAGACAAGTAAGACAATGAAAAATGTAGAAAACTAAAACAGAGTGAAGAAATGCTCAGACAAAAGAAATTAATGTAAATCAAGGCCAGGTGGGTGGCGAGAATCAAGGATGTATTGTAGCACTTGTTCACATCTGCAGAAACTGGTGTCTGGGGTACGAATCCAGATGGCATGTGTGGTGAAGCAGGCACTGCTTGTCATGTTGCATAGCATGCTCTTGAACAGGATATTGCATGTTGCCAGTATACTCCATCTGCCTATGCCCATTCGTCCTAACTGATAATTTGGTGGTAGTCAAGCCAATGTAAAAGGCTGAACAGACTTTATACAGGGTGACACACGGGAGATGGACAGTTTTTAATGAAATAATACTCAACCAACTTTAAAATTAATGCATGTTTATTTACACAAAATCAAGCTCATTGTTTGCCATTTTTGTTAACAAAGTTATTGTGAAAAATAATGTCATCAAGGTGATGTCCATCATTTTGAATGCAGGACTCAATTCTCTTCTCAAATTCCTCCATCACACAGACTAAAATCTCTGCAGGGATGGCAGCAATTTCTTGAATGATTGCATTCTTCAACTCGTCCAAATTTCGTGGTTTGTGGTTATAGACACACTTCTTAAGGTACCCACACAGTAGAAAGTCACATACTGACAAGTCGGGAGACTTGGGAGGCCAAGGAACAGTGCCAAAACGTGAGATAATTTGGCCAGGAAACATGCATCTAAGAACTCTCATTGAAGTGTTTGTGGTGTGCGATGTTGCCCCATCCTGCTGGAACCAAACACGTTTAAAGGGATTTGTTGTCTTCTTAGTTCTGGTTTCAAGAATGTTTCAAGCATACGAATGTAATGAACCGAATTAACAGTAACTGTGGCCCCATTCTCTTCAAAAAATAAGGTCCAATAATGCCAACAGAGCCAAGAGCACACCAGACTGTTACTTTTTCTGAGTGTAGAGGACGCTGGTGGGTAAGGTGTGGATGCTCTGCAGCCCAGTAACATAGGTTATGCCTATTCACGGTCCCATTTAAATGAAAATGAGCTTCTTCACACATCAATAAAATTTCATTTTCATTTGATCCTAAAATCACTTGCATTCTGTAAGCAAAGTCTTCTCGTACAGCAAAATCAGTTTCCTTAAGTTGTTGGACAACAAGCATTATGTAGGGATGGAATTTTAATTCTTTATGCAAAATTCATCTAACCAATACACATTGTTTTTGTAACTCACTAGCATGATGTCTAGCTAACCATCCTGGACTTTGTAACGGAACATATTAAAGGCTTTACTTTACTGGAGTATGCGATGCCCTCCAAATTCAACCAGTTTAACGAGTATTTATGATTATAGAAAAGTTATTGTGTATGTTAACAATGATTGCATAACATGTCTCCATAAACAGTCAACCCATTAAATTATACTGAATAACTGACCCACACAAAAGTTAATACCACTTGATCACTGATACAGCAAATGACATCATGTAAAAACACTAAGTTCATCTTAAATAATTAATATGAAGTACGAAAAATAGTGGCCCACTTAGGTATTTTGGATCTCCTTAAATAAAAATCACCCAGTGAAACCTATTTGTTCACTAGGAGCGTTTTCACTCAGTATTCACATTATCAATCCTATTTTAGACGAAAACCAATGTAATTCTTAATCATTCATGTTATTTACTTATTTATGCAAATTAGAGAAGTCAATTGACAAACTTCTAAAAAGCGGCCTTTTTGTAACAAAGGATTATTCTGTCAAGTCAACAAATCTGTCTGTCATTTAAATAACATGTTAAATTATGTCACTCGATGCAAATTAATAACTTTTCTGCACAAATTATGATAACAGATGTACATGTGACTTATAAACTATATCTCTTTTTAGTATTTCTTTGACAATGTTATAAATACCAGCAGCAAGAAGGGTTGGGGGCGCAGTCGGAATGTCACTTTGGTAAAGTGTGTTTGTGTGTTATTGTTTGAGGTGGATAAACAATGCAAAGAACATGTAAAGGAAGTACTGCTTTGTGTTGTGTCATGGTCTTTGGTGGACAGTGGAATTAAGATGGCCACCAGAGTAATAAATATTTGAAGTTTACATATTTGTTGGTTTCGCTCGTTCTTTATCATCAAAAGCACATAAAAAACATGGGACCTCATGTTTTTAACCCTAGACAACCAGATTTAGAGCCAGCATCAGCATCAAGATGCAGCAGTGATCCAGCAAGCAGCAGCGATTACCACAATGCATTTTAATGGTGCCAACCTAATATCAAGTGCTAACAAGCTCCGTAAATGGGAGTGAAATAGTGCGATTATAGCAATTAGCAATATCTACGACTAGGCGACCATTACAACTTCTGACTGCCACTTGCCTTACCCTTTCAACATTTTCTGGTGTTGCTACTACGCATCTTGGGCCAGGATGCTTCTTATCCAGTATGTTTCAGTTGATCTGAAGTTTTCCACCCATCTGCGGATTGTATTGTGTTACGGCTCAGAACAGCTCCATGTCGACCGACATTAAACTGTGCATGAAACAATCGCTGCGTAGCAATAATAAACTCACCACTTCTCACAAAGCAGTCATAGACAAACACTCAACATTGCAAGTCCCACTGCATCACAGTGACTGAGTAAATGAAATGTCATCTTGTGAGGATCATAACTATCCCCACCATGACTGCCTCCCACCACCACACCCTCAGCACTATGCAGTTCAAAACCGTCCATCTCCCATGTGTCACCCTGTATAACAGCTGGTATATGACATGTGTTATTTCACAGATGGCTCTCCCTTTGATAGTGTATGTTTTTCCAGTTACAGGACTGGTATAGGTGGTGGTAGGAGGCTGCATAATGCAAGTCTTGCAATGGGGATGGTCACAGGCATCACAGAGAGGTAGGTGCCACAGGGTAGAAGGCAGCATAGGGTCTGACAAGAATATTGCAGAAATTAGGATGGCAGTGGAAAGCTGTTTTCTATGTGGTGGGCAAAAGGTCAGACAAAATGGATCTCATTTCAGATTTTGCCCACCTCACCTAGAATAGCTTTTCATCGCCTTCCCAACCTCTACAATATTCTTGTCAGACCCTATGCTCCTTATGCACCCTTCCAACCTACCCTGTGGCTCCTATCCCTGTGACCCCTGTGACCATCCCCACTGCAAAACTTGCCCTATGCACCCTCCTACCATCACCTATATCAGCCCTACAACTGGCAAAACATACGCTACCAAAGGGAGAGCCACCTGTGAAACAACATGTCATATATCAGCTGTTATGTAAACACTGTTTGGCCCTTCACATTGGTATGACTACCACCAAATCATCAGTTAGGGTGAACAGGCTTAAGAAGAGGGTGTATACCCACAACATGCAATATCCTGTTGCAGTGTATGCTCTACAATGTGACAGTCATGACCTCAGTGCCTGTTTAACCACATGTGCCATCTGTTTCTTCCCCCAAACACCAGTTTCTCAGACAGCTGCAGGTGGGAACAAGTGCTACAACATGTTCTTGGTTCTCAACACCCACCTGGCCTTGATTTATATTAACTTCTTCTGTCTCAGCATTTCTTCGCAGTAACTACTCTTTTCTTCACTCTGTTTTAGTTTTCTACATCATTCATTGTCTTACCTTTCTATTTTTCACTTCCCCCCTCCCTCCTCTGCTACATACAACACACTTAGCTTTTAACTCTTGTTAACTCACACACACTGTTCTAGCAGTAATCTCTATTTGCATATAAGCCAATCTTCCATCTTTAAGCTCTCAGATTTCCAAAACTCATCTGGTGCAATCCCCAACAACAGTCTTTCCCTCTCGTCCTGTCTGATCAGCAGTTCTGGGTGACTTTCTCCAAATCTACCCATTTCCTAAACCTCTCCAGTCCTTTTCCTTCACACTTCTTCATTCCCCTTCAACCTTTCTGCCTGGAGAAGGAGCCAGAGGCTATGAAAGCTTTCCTAATTATAACCTTTTATGTGCGTGTTCTGCTGCTTTGTGAGTAGATTTTTGTCTATCCAATTAAATTATTTTGTCAAAACTTTACTATGATAGGATGCATAATCATCCACTTTCTTCAGTCTTGGTACTCAGAAAGATATTTTGAGTACTTGTTGAGGTGGTTCAGAATTTTCTGTTATTTCACCTGAGCCTGATTCTTCTAAAATGCTGTTGTGCAACCTGGTGGTCCGTTCAGTCATCTTGCATCTCAGTGCTTTCTAATTCTGTCTCAACTCGTTTTGATCCTGTTCATTTCTCCTCATTTTGGAACAAATATTTGGTTTTGTTCCAGCTGATGAACAGATGTTTTTGGCTTGTCAGTAATCTTCTATATAGTTTCTTCTTTAAAGATTGCATCCTTGGATTTTATAATTCTTTGTTGAACAGTATGAAATAACTGATATGTTGTACTCCCTTCATAATATCTGATATGTGTGAATTTGACACAATTTTTGTTCCATTTGCACCTGCTGGCCTTTGGTATGTGGACACATGCATTCCTGCCAAATAATCTCAAAGTTCAGAGTGTCTTCTCTTAGAAAGCTTTCTCTGCCATTACATTGTTTGAAGCTTTTGTTGGTGATCTGTTAATTTGATGAATCATGAAGAAGACTGCTTCTTTCAAAAATTTTGTAGGTAATTTTCAACAAACAATATACATCTCACCTTTTCTGTGATCATTCTGTGATCATCTCTCTAACAATGGAAAATCCAGGATAGAATGTAACAATATTATGAAGACAATAGTTGCTACTCACCATATACCGAAGATGCTGAGTCACAGATAGGCATGACAAAAAAACTCTCAGGAAATTAGCTTTTGGCCATCAAGGCCTTGATCAGAAACAGACAACACACACACACACACACACACACACACACACACACACACACACACACTCAAATGCAACTCACACACATAACAAGACAGTCAGACAGAAGTTCAGTTGAAAACACTGTGCTGCATTATATGTTGGCATGACAACCCACAAGCTGTCTACCCACATGAATGACTACTGACAAACTGTGGCCAAGAAACAGCTGGACCATCCTGTTGCTGAGCACACCATCCAATATGACATTCTTCATTTCAATGACTGCTTCTTAGCCTGTACCATCTCCATCCTTCCATCAACAACAGATTTTTTTCTGAATTGACAGGTCGGAACTCTCCCTGCAACATATCCTATGTTTGTGTAACTATCTTGGCCTCTTAAATATTGTCCTTACCCATCTGACCTCTTCCCTGTTCCCATTACAGCACTACAAAGTCCTCTGTTCCACCAACATACCCACAGTCTTTTTCCTTTTCCAACCCCCCCCCCCCCCCCCCCCTCCTGGGCCCTCCATTTAACCTCCTGAGTGCATCCTCTCTTGATCTTGTCCCTGTACACTCCCTCAAGCAGCACTTTACTATACCCCACCCCTGCCCTGCTGTCACTCCCACTCTTTGCCCCAGCCTACTTTTTATCCCTGCCGCCCGGTTGCCTCTCCCATCATGTGCTGCTGCCAGTTGGCCTCAGTAGCCAGGGACTGTAATCATGTGTGTGTGTGTGTGTGTGTGTGTTTTGTCTATTTCTGATGGACTTGATGATCAAAAGCTCACTTTTTGACAGTCTTTTTGTTTGTGCCTATCTGTGAATCAGCATCTCTGCAATATGGTGAGTAGCAGCTATTCTTTTCATAATATTATTATATCTCTCTGCTAAACAATTTCGTTCTTGAGTGTGGGAACATGGTTTCTTGTTTAGCTCCTTCATCCTTTAACAACTACATCAGTCTTTCATTTGCATATTCTTTTCCATTGTCAGTTTGTAAGATACGAAGTCTTTCACATGTCTAATTATTTGCAAATCTCTGAAAATCACAAAAGTGGTTGAAATGATTTTTCAGCCAATGACACTCAAATTTCAGAAATAAAAATCCATTGAATAATTGCTTTTTTTATCATAATGTGAGACTACTGTATAACAGGATCATATCCCAAGGGACTTCTAATCAAATTGCATGCCTAGGGAGTGTCATCTCAGCTGTGTGTCTGGATTCATGATTTCCTATCAGAAAGGTCACAGTGCATAGTAACTGACAGAAATTCATTGAGTAAAACAGAAGTAATATCTCATTTTCCCTAAGGAACTGTTGGAGGTCCTCTGCTTTTCCTGATCTACATAAACAATTTAGGAGACAATCTGAGCAGCACTCTTAGATTGTTTGGAGATTTACCACCTTGTAAAGTCATCAGATGATCAAAATCAATTGTAAAATGAATTAGCCAAAACTTGCATATGGTATGAAAAGTGGAAATTGATACCTAATAATGAAAACTGTGAAGTCATCCACATGAGTACTAAAAGGAATCTGTTAAATTTTGACATCTTGAATAACCACTCCTTGGTTGCTCTCATAAATAATTTATTTAATGATAGGTTTTGTAAGCTAGAAGACACATCATTGGGTTAAATTACAAAGAGTGTTTGCTACAATTGTGATCAAATTATAGTTATAATTAGCAGTGAGAAATAAAACAAATTGCTTACATGGTGAATCATGGTATTAAAGTTGCAACATGTACGGACCAAACATTCCGGGTCTAAGAATAAATGACACAAGTAGTGGATCACTTTATTGATTGATTGATTTATTGATCCATTTTCATCTATAGTTGCACAAGGTGCAAGATATATTTGGATTTTTATTTTAATATTAACAATTTTACATATAATATACCTTTGTACATAATAACACACATTAATATACCAATTAATGATGAATACTTAAATAAATGTCATTACACTATATACAGAGAGATAATATACAAATGTTCTTCATATGAGACCACACTGGGTTAACATAGAAAAATTTATTTTTGTAGGTATTCATTTACTGTGTAAAAGCAGTGATCAACCAAGTACAATTTTAATTTAGATTTGAAGTGACCAATGTTTTGTATGTGTTTAATGATTTCTGGTAAGGCATTGTATAGTTTGATACTAGGATGGATAAGTCTGTTTAGAAATAACTTTGTGTTGACACTTTGAACATGTACGTCAAATTTTTGTCTTGTATCACAGCTGTCAGGTAAGCATAAATTATGGATCCATGGCTCCTCGAGCATGCTTTTTTTTTTTTTTTTTTTTTTTTTTCTCTATAAGAACCATCAAGAAATATCCTACCAACATCAGGCGATAAAAATCCAATAACGGGTTAATGCACCAAGCCAAAAATTAAAAACATCTACCTTGAATCCAAATGGATAACAATAGGCTGAACACAACTGGTTAACCATTTGATTTGATTAATGAAAATGTGAAGTATAAACAAGAACCCACTTAGTAATAAAAGCAGCATAAAGATGATAATTGATGAGGAAATTTGTGCAAAAATGACATATCATAAATACAACAGATTGCAATGCATGGAGATACAAGCAGTAAAGTGGCCAGCTACGGACTGTGCGATAAGCCGTGGGCGGAAATTGGGTCTACGCATGCACAATGGTGCAATATGATGTATAAAAATTTGCATGTGTTGCCACACTCATGCTCACATATCATTTGAGGATCCTGCCTCAATAACAAACAGAATAATTACTGGTCACAGAGAAACATGGGCAGAAAATAATTCAATTCATCATATGTTAAAGAAGCACTTACCAAGAATAATACTGCTGAAAATTGTTATCAGAATACTGGTATTTATGTTCTGATAATGATTTTTGTCAGTGTTACACTCAGTAAGTGGTTAATTAACATGTGACAAATCAAATTATTTTCTGCTCATGCTGTCACATAATTTTGCTGTTATGTTATTCAGGGTAGGATCGTAAAATTTTTTGTCTGCAAATATGACCATACCACACAAATTTCTGTAGGTCATAGTGTCCCACAGCACATGCATAGACCTGATTTTCATCACCAACATGGCTCATTGCTCAGTCTATAGCTGGCCACTTTCCTGCGTGCATCTCCATGCCCTGAGGTGTGCTATGTTTATGGTATGTCATTTTTACACAAATTTCCTGGCCAGCTATTACCTTTGTACTGTTTTTATTACTAAATGAGTTCTTGTTTATAATTCCCAATTTTTTATCAATCTGGGCTTCCTAAAATCTTCATGTGAATAATGAGCTACAGTCTTTTCTGGCATGATTCAATAATAATTTATTGTATTTGATCTTAATAATCACTCATATTGTAGAATCAGTTTAATATGAGATAACTGAAATTGGTTGTTGTACCCTCTAATACCCAATATTTATGCATGTGTTTGTGTGATGGCCATATTTACTGTTATTCCATCAAAGTTATCACATGTTCTTATGTTGAATGGATGGAGGTTAAAAATAATCCTCCATTTATACTCAATTTTATAAGTACTACACTTTTTTGAATACAAAGACAAGGCAAAGGAAGTATGCTTAATCAAACAAACAGCTGTTTGGCAGATATCAGTCTGGAACTACATCTGTTATTACAACACTTGTGTCCTCAGCATACAATATAGTGTGTGCGTTATTTATAGGTATCTTGTCATTTATTCAAATAAGGAATGGGAAGCATCCTAAGACACTACCCTGTGGAGCAGCTAATGTTATTGGTTGGATGCTTGATGTGAGTTTATTCATTTGACTCTGATTCATATTTTCAAGTCATAACTTGCAACTCCCTGATACACCAAATCCATCTATTTTTCAAATAAGATGTGTGCTGCTCTGCATCAAATGCATTAGACTAGTCACAGTTTACCCCCTTAGTGCTGTTGATCTGGTCCAGTCCTCTCAGTGTTCTCTATAAACTTAATCATAGATGTTGTTGTTGTCTTCAGTCCTGAGACTGGTTTGATGCTACTTAAGTATTTATGCCATTATGAAAACCATAATGCTATATTCTGTCACCTCTGGAAAGGGAGACAGTAATGATAAAGGCTTGTAGGTACTCGCTTTTAAGGTTTATCCCCTCTTATAATATTTTTATTTTGAAACCTTTTAATTTGTTTGGAAAAGCATTTTCTAAAAAATGTGTTTTTACTCTAGTAATGTATTACAGAGGTTTGGAGAAAAATGCCACCACATCCAGTTAGTACTGAAACTGGTACTTCATGTAAGGTAGATGACATTTGATTTTTCTGTGATTTTGTTACTTTTGCAGGTGCTAGCTCATCAGTATAATTCAAAATCATTGATCTACCATCGATCTTCCTGAAATAAGTCAAACAAAAAGATTTAATTTAAATTCATGAAAGATAATGAATACTAAACTACTTTATATAGACATAGCAAAAGCCTCAGACAGTGGATGGAACTCTTTCCTTAAGTTACTATATAATTATTGCATTCACAAAGGAGTTAAGAGTTTGATTACATATGAAGTTAGGGAGCCTTGAGAGAATCAGAAAATTGTACTTGAAATATACTAAAAATACCAGAATTAAGCCAATGGTGCATTTACAAAAAAGTGAAGAAAACATACAGCTGTATAAAGAGATACAACGCAAAATCTCACTACTTCAGTACTGCAATGCCATTAAAAATGCAAATAATATACACAGCTGCACACAAGCAGTGGTCATGTGTAGAACTACTTCCTCTTTCTCAGCACTAAGACGTGTAAACACACAAATTTGTATGGTTCAGACTACATTACATATTTCTATTTATTTATAACATTCATAACAATTGTTTGAGTAGTGAGATTCACAAAAGAAGATGGGGGGAAATACCCCTGACAGATATTGCTCAAGTGATTACAGTCAGAATCATGACATGTTATGCTGACTTCACTATCGTACACAGGAATGATATCCCTGTAAATCAAAGCGTCATTCAGGTTGCTCATAACTTTCAAATCAATGTGCATGTAATGCAGCAACCAACCCAACATGAATTTTCATTATATCAGATGCAGACTCAACCACAGAAACTGCAACAAGCTGATCAGGTGTAACACAGCAACTTAACAGATGATGGCAAGTATCAGCAGTAGTAACAACAATAATAACAGCAGCAGCAGCCCACTGCCCAGGGCTGTCGCCACACAATCAAAGAGAATTTTACCAGCCCATGCAGGCCCAACAGGGGCTACAACAGCAACAGCACCAGCAGCAACAGGCAGGCAGGCACATGTCAATAACATGGTGGGCAACAGCAGTGTAATGCAGGTAATGGCAACAATGCACAGAAGCCATTGTGCCAAAAGCTTCGCCCTAGGTTATCATCTATAGAGAATAGTTCCAGCGAGTGCCTCAGCACTAAAAAAGCTAAATCAATGATTTTTTTGAACCAGCAGAACAGCTGGAAGACTGCAGTATGCAAGACTGAACTATGAATGCCAATGTTGTAGTACTGTTTACAGCACTGGTGTGTTAGTTACAGTTAGTTGTCTTATGCAGCTCAAAAACACCAGAGTTTATCAGATTAGTCACACGCTTATGCTTGTAGACAATCATGGGAGCAAGTCCACTCAAATCAGCAGTATTGGTGATAATTCTAACCATAATATTCAGTTAGTTGAGAACAGGAGAGCAATAATTTAGCTGAAAACAATCGACATGATAATACTATTGTGACTCGCCGATCTTTCAAAGTGCTGCCGCGCAGTTACACGTGTCCTCTACATGCTGCACTGTCTGCCAGCCATGCAGCAGCAGCGTCACCTAAGCGGCCAGCCAGCCAGTGGCCGCTATACTTGGAATCAATTATGATTTGACTGTTAAAGTGTACTCACACTTACTCTGTTTACTTGATCTTTGATTTTCATGTATTCCATCTTCCTTGAAATATATTTGTTCAACTTGAAGTTATTACAATTGGCGACGAGGATGGGATTTTTCTTTTCCATCGTTGACCCACATGTTTCCATGGCTACTTTAGAGCAACTATTGCAAGGTCTCATAGAACAGCAAATGCTTCTCACAAATGCGATTCGTGATTTTGTCGTGGCATCAAATGCGGGGCTTCTCTCGTTATTGTCTCTACCTACTTTTCCTCCTTACGACGAGATGGCGGAAGACTGGTCTGATTACGAAAAACGTCTTCGACAGCACTTCTTGGCATTTCATGTCACGGACGAACAAACATGTAAGTCTCTGTTCCTTTCATGGATTTCACATCAAATGTATCGGTTGTTGTCGCAATTGGCTCCTTTGAAAGATCGTGCGTCTTTGTCCTTTGCTGAAATGTGCTCACTTCTGTCCGTCTATTTTCAAAAGCAAACGCATGTGGTAGCCTCTCATGTTGCCTTTTATTGTTGTCAAAAACAACCAAATCAATCCTATCGCACTTGGGCTGCTGGACTTCATGGCCTCAGTAGAAAGCGTCAATTTGTTACTGGAGTTCACAAAGAATCCTACGCCAATTCCATGGTACGGGATGCTATTATCTGATCGGCGCCCGACAGAGAAGTTAGGCAATGTGCCCTTCAGTTGGCAAATCTGACTCTAGATGAAGTCTTATCCATCGCTCAGTCTTTTGAAATTTCTCGCGCCGCTGGAGCGCAAATAGAGGCATGGGGTGACGTCGGGGAAATACAACCTCTGTGCGATGTTGACGAAGCGTGTGGCATGTCCCCGCCGGCCGACGTGGCCACAGTACGCTCCCAAGTGCAGCCTCATCCTAACCATAAACAAACCTTTAAGAAACTGCAGTAAAACCCACGGCAACTTCCTTCATGTCTGCGGTGTTTTACGAAACGTTCACGAGAAGATTGTCCACAACGTTGGGCCGTGTGTCACAAATGCAAAAAAAAGGGTCATATGTCATCCGTTTGCAAATGCGACCACATACATGATGTTCATGAACATCACACTGATTCTGATTCTGTGTTGTCTGACAATTGTACTTCTTCCCTTTCAGGGAAGTTATTCTTCACTGTCCAAATACTTGGTCGAGATGTTCGCATGCAGGTGGATACTGGTTCTGCTGCCACTATCATCAATTCTCAGACGTATCTTCAGCCGCGTTCTCCAATCCTGTCACCTGTCACTAGGCAATTATGGACTTACAATAAACAGAAGATTTCTCTCTTGGGACGATTTGATGCTGAGGTATCTTACAAATCTGTCGTTCGCACTGTTCCCAATTTTGTGGTCGACCATAGTAACGCGAAGAATCTTTTTGGTTTCGATGCCTTTCATGTTTTTGGGTTCTCCATAGATGACTCTGTCAATATCATCTCTGATGCTATTCCTTATGCTCAATTGGATTCCTTGACGACGACATTTTTGGCCCTTTTTTCTTCTGGGTTAGGCCATGCAAATGACTGAAGCGCATATCACGTTCAAACCGACTGCTCGGCCTAAGTTTTTTTGGGCTCAGCCCATTCCTGTGGCTCTTTGTGATCAGGTCAAATGGGAGCTGGATCGTCTCACTGCTTCAGGGGTCTTGTTTCCTGTCACTTCCAGTGAGTGGTCCTCACCTGTCGTTGTCGTTGCTAAGCCAAATGGTGATATTCATCTCTGTGGCGATTTCAAAGACACTGAAAATGTTCAATACCTTATCAACACTTACCCTATGCCTCAACCTGAAGAATTGTTCATTCAACTTGCTTGAGGCCAGTATTTTTCTAAACTTGACCTGTCAGAAGCTTATCATCAACTTCCTCTCGACGCTGCGATCGATGCCCTTCCTCGCCCTACATCTGTTAAGGAACTCCAGGCTTTCTTGGGGAAAATAGCATACTATCACAAGTTTTTACCATGTGCTGCTTTGGTGGCTCAGCCGTTGCATCGCCTGTTGCACAAAAAAGTGCCTTTTCACTGGTCTGCATCATGCGATGTGGCTTTCCAGAAATTGAAGACTATGCTGAATCAGGCACCATGCCTGGCTGCTTTTCGTCCTGGCCAACATCTTGTTCTTGCCACAGACGCCTCTCAATATGGGGTCGGTGCAGTCCTTGCGCACCGTTTCTCTAAAGGTTCTCAACAACCCATTGCTTATGCCTCCAAAACGCTCACAGATGCCCAACAAAAGTATTCTCAAATTGAAAAAGAAGCTTTGGCCATTACTTATGCTCTTCATAAGTTTGGTGTCTTTCTCTATGGATCCAAAATTCATCTTGTTATGTATTACAAATCACTTGTTTCCTTGTTTCATCCAACAACTACACTTCCCAACAAGGCTGCACACCGCCTCCAGCATTAGGGTCTTTACTTGTCTCATTTCAATTAGGAGATTCATTTCCGGCCAACGGCTCTACATGCAAACGCTGATGCACTGTCTCACCTTCCCATTGGTCCTGATCTGGCATTCGATAGGGACGAACTTTTGTGTTTCCACCTGGATGTTGCTGAGCAGCAGGTTGAGGACAGGTTCCCCATCACCGGGGACCAGCTGGCGGCTGCTACGGGTTCTGACGCTACCCTCTCCTGGGTTTTACGCTGTATTCAGAAGGGTTTGCCAGATCACCCGTCCGCTAAGAATTCTGATCCATTGCGGAACTACTACGCTTTGTGTTACCGCCTCACGGCTAGGGATGATGTTATCCTCCTTTCCACCAAAAATGCTTCGCCGCATGTTGTAGTACCTGCATCTTTGCGTGCTTCGGTCTTGCGCCTCCTTCACCAAGGGCACTAGGGAGTCTCTCGCACAAAATCTCTGGCGTGCTGTCATGTGTACTGGCCCGGAATCAACTCTGAAATTGCACACATGGTCGCTTCTGCGGCCCTTGTGTGTCACAGGTCGCCGCCCCGAAGTCATCTTTGTCACCGTGGCCTTTGCCTGAGAAGCCCTGGGAGCATATTCAAGCTGACTTCATGGGACCTTTTATAGGTACTTATTGGCTTCTTGTTATTGATGCCTACTTTAACTTCCCTTTCATTGTCCGTTGCATGTCGCCTACCACCGCGGCAACCACCAATGCTCTAGTTCGCATTTTCTCTTTGGAAGGCCTTCCCTCTACTCTTGTTACTGATAATGGTCTGCAATTTGCCTCTTCCAATTTTGCGGATTTTTGTGCCCGTCACAGCGTCATGCATGTCACGGCCCCTCCATTCCATCCACGGTCAAACGTTGAGGCTGAACGACTGGTCAGCACATTTAAGGCTCAGATGAGGAAACTCCTGACTTCTTCTGCTGCTGATGATGCGCTTCTTCAATTTCTGGCTTCTTACCGTACCACCCCCATGGGTGACCACAGCCCGGCTGAGCTCTTACATGGCCGACAGCCCCGCATGCTACTTCATTTTCCACAGCCTTCTACCTCACGGCCGCGGGTGCCTTCGCTTGGCCGGTTCACCACCGACGACCTTGTATGGGTACAGGGATATGGCAGGCGGCAAAAATGAAGTCCTGGCCACATCTTATGACACTGTGGCCAATGCCTGTATGAAATCTAGACGGACACGGTTGTTGCAGTGTGCCTCATGTGCTGGCAACACCTGTTCCGGATGCTGCTACACCACCTTCAGCTCTACCTGATGCTCGGGATACTGGAATCTCTCATTACTCACAATGCAGTCCTCTCACCATCATATCAGTGCCAGCACAAGAACTGACACCCCCAGGAGACATGCCCATGCAGGAACCAGATGACCATCATCTGTCAGAGCAACTCTACTCGCCTCCTTCTCCTGCAGACACGGACACATCGCCCATGTCTCCTGTTATAACAACCGGACTTGCTGCAATGGGCAGATTGGTGCACGGGGCCCCAGCAGATTCGACCCCCATGTCTCTTGTCATCTCGACCCGTTATCATCGGAGACACTTCCGTCCATACGGGAAGCCTCCTCCTCGAGACTTTATGGCCAGTCAAACAACACCTACGGACGTTAGCAATCTACAGGCCACCTCCATCAAGACCTGTGCAAGAAATTCAAAGGGGGGAAAAGTGTTGTGACTCGCCAATCTTTCAAAGTGCCGCTGTGCAGTTACGCGCATCCTCTACATGTGGCACTGTCTGCCAGCCATGCAGCAGCAGCGCCACCTAAGCAGCCAGCCTGCCAGCAGCTGCTAGACTTGTACTTAGTTATGACTTGACTGTTAAAGTGTACTCACGTCTTACTCTGTTTACTTGATCTGTGACTTTCATGTATTGCGTCTTCCTTGAAATATATTTGTTCAACTTGAAGTTATTACAAATATCAATGAGAGTATGTCATTGTCAAACAGAAATACAAGAAGAAAGCGAGTTAAGCATTAGGTTACACCTCAAATTAGGAAGACCTGAGAGAATCTGAAAATTGTACACAATATACATAAAATAGACTGAAATTAAGCCTGCACTGATATCTACAAAAAAAAGGGAAGAAAACATGCAGCCGGATAGTGAGACATAATACTAAATTTCACTATTTCAGTACTTCAGTGCTAAAATGTGAGAAAATTCCATCTTTTGGCTGAAGATAAACTCTTATTTAAAGACAATTGGGAAAATAGCTATTCCTGAAAGCAATGTAGTAGGAGACATAGGATAAGAGTTGAATTCAGATCTGCCAATGTTGCTAATTCGTTTGTAACATCATCATTAGTGAAAGAGAAAAATCTGGAACGTTATTTACCTACACACATGATACATAAACAGGAAACTGTCAGAACATCAGTGCAGGTATCAATGATGAGCACACAGTAACATGATATACAGTCCAGATTCCTAATAGATAAAATTAAAAGATACTCCAAGAAACATGTTATTAATGGCAAAGCCACCTACTGACCTACACTGATAGTTCAGGTGACACTCAGGTTCAGTATATTCCAGATTGTGTCTCATTGTACAGCTTGAGATGTAAGATTGAACCCTACAGACTGTCAGTTAGACAATATTACAAATGGCTCTGATTTTAGAACATATGGAGACAGAGTCAGAGTAAGTGATGCTGTGCAAGATATGGTGGTGAACATGAGCTGATACAATGTGTATCAACATCCACTCCAAGGTGCTTATGCTGCTCTGGTAATCATCTGTGTATGAACTGAAGCTGCTCTTTATATTCTAAACTGTGGTCCAAGTATGCAGAAAACACCAATTCTTGTCACTTAAACTTCACAAACTTATCATTCCTTGTACTTGAAGATAATAGCTGCCGCCAAATTTCCACGTCCCAATATAATAATGTCAACAGTTCACAGCAGAGTTTTTACCACAACTAAGCTGAACAGGTACTCTCAATGGCATCATCAACTCCTAAACATTCTGTCATTTCTCAACAGAGACCAAAGTCCTTCCAGACTAAATGGGTGCATAGACAATACAATATCTCGAATGAAGCAGACATGCTGTACCAGAATGCTGAACCCATAACGCAGATCAGGCAAAATCCCTACCCATCTGGACCAACTTAAGGGGCATATACTGACAAAATATGCCATATTGTACTGAATGTGATTCAGAGATTTCATCAACAAAATGTCTTACTATATCCCAAGTTGACATTAGAGCTCTTGTTATGGACATCACTGGAATATAACATGGCTAAAAACATGTATAGCACACACTGTCTACAACTAAATCATCAGAACAAGGGACAAACTGCAGAACAGGGGGAAAGTTGATCCATTTACTATTCTACAGTGGTATGCCAGGAGCCTTACATATATATGGAGTAACTTGATTGTTACCGTGAGAAAACTGCATGCCAGTATACCAGTCACTTCTCAAACCTACTTAATTGACAATGTGCACCCAAAATTACAAATGTTTTAAATTTCTTAAAAGACATCATAGTTGCCATTGACTGTATGAAATATTTATTATTATGATTGCAATTTTGGCCTTGGGGCCATTTTCAAGTAACACTGCAAAAGTTACATTCTGTCAGAATATAAGACTATCTGACATGAGTACATGTAGTTGTTTTAAATTACGTAGAAAGGACAGAGATGGTGGATATGGGGAAGTTGTAATTGAAGAAACCCTGCATTCCTCATAATATACAGGTAAATAAATTTTCACAGATATTATGTCACTTGACATCCTGAACATGCAAGATATATCAGATGTTACAGCTATATAGAGTGTGTTTAAAAAAAATATACATATTACAAAGTATTATTTTGTCCAAACTATCAATTGCTGTGCCTCGACTCAGCTATTGGAGAAACAAATACGGTGTAGTTTATATTAATAGCTGCTAGATTTCAGTTGTCTTCTCTTTTGCTTGGTAACCATCATATGTTTAATATGGCTATTCCACAGCAGAAATCATTTTGTGTTCTGGAGTTTGCAAAGTGCAATTCCGTAATTACAGTGCAAAGACTTTTCAGATTGAAGTACCAAATTGATCCTCCAAATGGGTGGAACATTTGCAGATGGTATTGACAGTTTCTAGATACAGGATGTGTATTTAAAGGAAAGAGTCCTCACCAACCTCATGTTCCTGAAGAAAAAGTTGCAGGAATTCAAACTACTTTCCAACATAGTCCTTCAAAATCGACTCGTCGTGCCAGTCAGGAGTTACAACTGCCTACAACAACAATTTGGCATGTTTTGAGATGTCAATTGGTTATGAAGCCATACAAGTTATAGCTGTTACAAGCTCTGCATCCTGATGACAAACGTAAATGTGTGGCATATAATGAGATTCTTGATGCTATTGACAGTGATAACACTTTCACACAAAGCATTGTGTTCAGTGATGAAGTGAGTTTCCACGTTAGTGGTCAGGTAAAAAAACACAATGTTCGAATTTGGGGCCTACAGAACCAACATGCAGGCATTGAACATGTATGAGATATGCCCAAAGTCAATGTGTTTAGTGCAATATCCCGATCATCTGTTTACAGCCCATTCTTCTTTGATGGAAACACAGTTAACAGTCAGCAGTATCTCGCTATGTTACAAAACTGGTTGTTTCTAAGGCTGCAAGAAGACAACTTCATTTTTCAAAAAGACAGGGCATGACTGGAGTCACCAAGTGCGTGATTATCTGAATGAAACTCTACCAAACCATTGGATTGGTTGTCAAGCACCTGGCGACTAGCATGTCTCAGCTGGGTTCCGCGATCATCAAATTTGACACCCTCTGACTCCTTCCTGTGGTATTTCGTTAAAGGCAACGTTTATGTACCACCACTCCCACAGAAACTGGAAGAGTTGAAGAACTGGATCTGTACTGCCATAACATCAGGGACAAAGGACATGCTTGCCCAAGTATGGGAGGAATTTGAGTGTCAATGTGATATTGTTCATGTCACTGATGGAGGACATATTGAACGTCTGTAATTTGAGCTGGAGATATTCGTAAATATGTGTGTAAAGTTTCATATTCATATGTCTTAAAGTTCAATAAATATATGCATTCAAAATATGTACATTCTTTTTGAAGCACCCTGTATTGTTCTCCTCGGGCCACATTTCTGGAGTCACATGCTCTTACATATTCGCCTACCTACTGAAGAAATGTGTGCTTGGAGGAGATTTTAATGCACACAATTACCTGTGGCATGTCCAGTAAATGACTTACTCAGTAATAAACTTTGGGAACAACTCACACTCTAGCCAGAGACTACCATTTAATCACAATCTCTGTGATGGCATATACACTCAGCCAATGAGGAAGCACATGAGACAATGTGATCAACTATAAGCGCACTAACTGGCAGGGATATCAAACAATATTACATAAAAATGACGACAATCACTTTTTAGCAACATAATGTAATTGTATAGAAAAAAAAATCTACTCACCAAGTGGCAGCAGACCACACACATAAAAGAAGGTTATAATTAGGCAAGCTTTTGGAGCCAATGGCTCCTTCTTCTGGTGGCAGAAGGGTTGAAAGAGAAGGAAGAGGGGACGAAAGAAAAGAACAGGAGAGGTCTAAGAAAAGGGGTAGATTTCAGAAAATCACCCAGAACTGTAGGTCAGAGGAGACATACTGGAAGGGATGAGAAGAAAAGATTGAGTGTTGGGAAGTTCACTGGAAGAGACTTGGAAACATGAGAGCTTAAAGGTAGAAGACAGGGTACTGTGCAAGACAGAGATTACTGTTAAAATGTCATGCATGAGTTAATAAGAGTAAAAAGCTAAGTGCATTGTACACAACAGAGGTGGGAGGGGGCCAGTGAAAAACAGACAGGTGAGTAAATGAAAGATGTAGAAAACTAAAATGAAGTGAAAAAATGAATAGTTACCATGAAGAAATGCTGAGAGGGAAGAAATTAACGTAAATTAAGGTCAGTTGGGTGGTAAGAACCAAGGACATGTTGCAGCACTAGTTCCCTCTAGCGGAATTCTGAGAAACTGGTGTCTGGGGGAAGAATTCAGATGACACCTGTGGTGAAACAGGCACCGAGGTTATGACTGTCATGTTGTAGAGCATGATCTGGAGCAGCATATTGTGTGTTGCCAGTATACACCCTCTGCCTATGCCCATTCATCCTAATTTGGTGGTAGTCATGCCAAAACAGTGTTTACATAACAGCTGGTATATGACATGAGTTGTTTCATAGGTTGCTCTCCCTTTGATAGTATAAGTTTTTCCAATTACAGGACCGGTATAGGCAGAGGTAGAAGGGTGCATAGCATAAGTCTTGCAGCAGAGATGGTCACAGGGCCAGAACATAGGGTCTGACAAGAATATTGCACAGATTGGGAGGATGAGGAAAAACTATTCTAGGAGTGGTGGGAAAATTCTCAGACAGAATGTATCTCATTTCAGGGCATGATTTTAGGAAGTTGTGGCCTTGTCGAAGTAGCTGATTAATATATTCCAGAACAGGGTGATACTGAGTGACCAGTGGTGCGCTCTGAAGTTGTTTTTTTGGAGGTATCAGCAGTACCAGGATTGTATGTGATGTCCTAGGAATTCTGCTTCTGAACTAGGCTGGTGGGGCAATTGTGTCTAATCAGAAAGGTGGTGTATTGCTGTAATGAGTGTGCATCTGAGCAAATACATTTACCTCAAATTCCAAGGCTGAATGGGAGGGAACATTCGACATGCAAAGCATGGCAACTGTCAAAATGTAAGTACTGTTGTTTGTTAGTAAGTTTAATTTGGACAGAAGTGTGTAGTAGCTGGCCTTTGGTGAGGATGAGATTAACACCAAGGGAAGTTGTACTGGTTCCAGAAAAGGAAGATGTGAAATTTAATTGGGAATAGATATTCAGAGGTACCAGGAATTTTAACAGGTCAGTCTCACCATCATTCCATATGGTAAAGATGTCATTATTATATATAAACTAAACCAGGGTCTGAAGACATGGATTTCAGGAAAGCCCCCTCCAATCGACCCATGAAAAGGTTGGCATAGGAAGGAACCATCCCGGTTCTCATGGCCATACCCCTTATCTGTTTGTATGTCTGCCCCTCAAAGGTGAAGTAATTGTTGGTAGTTATAAAGTTGAGTGAGGTGGGTAGGAAGGTTTGTAACCAGGGCCCAGCCGCTATGGCCAAGCGGTTCTTGGCACTTCAGTCTGGAACCACACTGCTGCTAAGGTCGCAGGTTCGAATCCTGCCTCGGGCATGGATGTGTGTGATGTCCTTAGATTAGTTAGATTTTAAGTAGCTCTAAGTCTAGGGGACTGATGACCTCAGATGTTAAGTCTCATAGATGACTTTGAGGTAGTGGTGGTGGATCAAGTAGGAATCATGGTCAGAACTGTTCAAGGTAGGATTCAATTTCAGGTTTGCTGTTGAGAATGTTTTTGGACTGGGTTGCATAGTGATATCTCCAGTTAACTTTATGAGTGAAGGAAAGTAGGTCCTTCACCAAAGCAGCATGATCAAATGTAGTTTAGGGCTGAAAGTGACACCTTTACATAATGCAGACTGTTGTGACTGGATCTTATGATTATGAGTTACTACAGGTCTGGGAGATAGTGGTGAAGGCTGTGGAACATTGGGGTGATTGGCCAAGTTCAGTTTGTAGAAGAGGAGTGGTGGTTGATGGTGTCACTGTTTAGGGTGCTGCAGAGGGATGGGAAAGGAAACACCACTCTTCAGGAAGTTAAAGAGATGGTGAGATAGCTTTCTGAGGTGAAGTCTGGCACGTTGTTGCAGTTTAAGTTGGCTTGGTGGATGGTACCCTCCAAGGAAACATGAGGGGCAGGTAACTGCAGGATTTTGTAGGAGAGAAGTCTGGTGGAATGGAAATTGGCTGGTGAGGCTTTTAGATCACAGATTACCTGGGTAAGAGCAAGAGATTGCAGGAATTTGAAATGTAAAAGACCCTGGTGTAGAAAAGGATTACATCCAGAAGCAGGGAATTGCAATGTTAGGCTTTTTTGAGTAACACCAATGGACAAGCAGGTTTCAAGAAACAAAATGTGGGACCATAGTTTTGATAGTGCAAAAGCATGTTTTCAAAAAGAACAGATGTAGTATGTGATTGGATTCATCATAGCAAGAGAGGACAGCTTGTAGTGTAGGAAATCATGATGGAAGTGGCAAAAAGAGGAGTACAGAGAAAGGATCTATCACTGTGGTACTTGATCGAAAGGAGTATACCCTGAGATTTTGCCCACCACACCTAAAATAGTTTCTCCTCGCCCTCCCAATCTCCACAATATTCGTGTCAGACCCTATGCTCCTTCTGCACCCATCTCCCTTCTCTATGGCTCTGACCCCTGTGACCATCCCCACTGCAAGACTTGCCCTATGCACTCTACCACCACCACACATACCAGCCCTGTAACTGGAGAAGCTTACTATCAAAGGGAAAGCCACCTGTGAAATGATACATGTGACATACCAGTTATTATGTAAACACTGTTCTGTCTTATACATTGGCATGACTACCATCAAATTATCAGTTAGGATATCCACCGGCTTAGCTGGGTGGTAACATGTTCGCTTCCCATGCAAGCAGGCCTGGTTCGATTCCTGGCTGGGTTGGAGATTTTTCCACTCAAGGACTGGGTGTTGTGTTGTCCTCATCATCATTTCATCCTCATCACTGGTGCACAAGTCGCCCAATGTGGTGTTGACTGAAATAAGACTTGCACTCGGTGGCCAAACTTCCACGTAAGGGGCCTCCCAGCCAATGATGCCATACGCTCATTTCATTTTTTTTGTCAGTTAGGATGTAAGGGCATAGGCAAAGGGTGTATACTGGAAACACACAATATCCTGTTCCAGAGCATACTCTACAACATGACAATCACAACCTCGATGCCTGTTTCACCACATGTGCCATCTGGATTCTTATCCCAGACACCAGTTTCTCAGAACTCAACAGTTGGGAACTAGCACTATAACATGTTCTTGGTTCTCGCCACCTACCTGGCCTTAATTTACGTTAATTTCTTCAATATCAGCATTTCTTCACAGTAATCACTGCTTTCTCCATTCCATTTCAGTTTTCTACATCTTTCATCTTCTTACCTATCTACTTTTCACCATCTCCCTCCCACCTCTGTTACACACAATGCACTTAGCTTTCCGCTCTCATTAACTTATGTATTATGTTTTAGCAGTAATCGCTGTCTTTCATATTACCCTGTCTTCCACATTTAAGTTCTCAGGTTTTCAAATCTCATCTGGTGCATTCCCCAACAATCAATCTCTCCTTCTCATCCCATTCAGTAAGTCTCCCCTTACTGACAGATCTGGGTGACTTTTTCGAAATCTACTCCTTTTCCTAGACATCTCCAGTTCATTTCCTTCACCCCATCTTCCTTCCCCTTCAATCCTTCTACCAAAAGAAGGAGCCACTGGCTCCAAAAGCCTGTTTAATTATTACCTTCTTTTATGAGCGTGTTCTGCTGCCACTTGGTGGGTAGGTTTTTCATCTATC
Source organism: Schistocerca serialis cubense (assembly GCF_023864345.2). NCBI lineage: Eukaryota > Metazoa > Arthropoda > Insecta > Orthoptera > Acrididae > Schistocerca > Schistocerca serialis. The sequence continues at coordinate 304,984,999 of NC_064638.1, forward strand.
CAATTACATTAAACAATATTATGTGATACTTTTAATACCTATATGCCAAATGTTGATCTTCAAGGTAGAGACACATATTTTGAGAATGTAATTATAATATCTGCCCTTGAAAACTCATCCCTGAACAAATAAGCTAACAACAAATATCACAACTGGAAACTACAGTGCACTATAGAATTTTCTCATGCAATTACCAAATGATTGCTTGCAATCAAGATATTTAAAAATAACCTATAATCATTTTATCAGTATGATAGGTGAAAAAGATCACACACATTGCAAAAATGGAAGGCTGGATTAAACGTTGTTATGAACTTGGATCAGATATCTCAGCACAAACAGTCTGACAAAGAGTAAAATTTTTTAATGACACAACTCTCAATAACAATATCATCCAGGCAAATAATGATACCACAGAATCATTAGCTCCAGCCCAAAAGCCACAAAGTACCCAACAGTTGTCAGATTTCTGACAAGGATATGCACCCGACTACTCATTACAACCGGATACAGCTTTTAGCACAAATGAGTTGTAGAACTGTCTGAAGACATAATTTTGTATTCTATGATTTTTCATCACCCTTAAAAATAAAACATCACTCTTCTCAAACCTATCAATGATTTATTTCAATGACCTAAGACCCTGAGCAGTGGAGGATAATCAAAATGATACCAGTCTCTAAACTGGGAAACAACCCATTGTCAGTTCCCTTGTTCTGGCAAATATCCTTAATTTCATGTATTGCAGTGTTACGAATATAATGATCAAGAACAGATTGAATTGGTTTATAGAGCATAATAAAATACTTCACAATAAGATATTTGCTTTCCAGAAATATATCATCATATTCGATTCACTGTGAACTTTTGTTACAGATGTGCTGCTTAACTTCTCTGCCAATCTATATATCTATATATGCAGCCTTGCTGGATATACAGGGTTATTACAAATGATTGAAGCGATTTCACAGCTCTACAATAACTTTATTATTTGAGATATTTTCACAATGCTTTGCACACACATACAAAAACTCAAAAATTTTTTTTAGGCATTCACAAATGTTCGATATGTGCCCCTTTTGTGATTCGGCAGACATCAAGCCAATAATCAAGTTCCTCCAACACTCGGTGCAGCATGTCCCCATCAATGAGTTCGAAAGCATCGTTGATGCGAGCTCGCAGTTCTGGCACGTTTCTTGGTAGAGGAGGTTTAAACACTGAATCTTTCACATAACCCCACAGAAAGAAATCACATGGGGTTAAGTCGGGAGAGCGTGGAGGCCATGACATGAATTGCTGATCATGATCTCCACCATGACCGATCCATCGGTTTTCCAGTCTCCTGTTTAAGAAATGCCGAACATCATGATGGAAGTGCAGTGGAGCACCATCCTGTTGAAAGATGAAGTCAGTGCTGTTGGTCTCCAGTTGTGGCATGAGCCAATTTTCCAGCATGTCCAGATACACGTGTCGTGTAACGTTTTTTTCGCAGAAGAAAAAGGGGCCGTAAACTTTAAACCATGAGATTGAAAACATGTTAACTTTTGGTGAATTGCGAATTTGCTGCATGAATGCGTGAGGATTCTCTAGCGCCCAGATTCACACATTGTGTCTGTTCACTTCACCATTAAGAAAAAATGTTGCTTCATCACTGAAAACAAGTTTCGCACTGAACGCATCCTCTTTCACGAGCTGTTGCAACCGCACCGAAAATTCAAAGCATTTGACTTTGTCATCGGGTGTCAGGGCTTGTAGCAATTGTAAACAGTAAGGCTTCTGCTTTAGCCTTTTCCATAAGATTTTCCAAACCGTCGGCTGTGGTACATTTAGCTCCCTGCTTGCTTTATTTGTTGACTTCCGCGGGCTACGTGTGAAACTTGCCCGCACGCGTTTAACCGTTTCTTCGCTCACTGCAGGCTGACCCATTGATTTCCCCTTACAGAGGCATCCAGAAGCTTTAAACTGTGCATACCATCACCGAATGGAGTTAGCAGTTGGTGGATCTTTGTTGAACTTCGTCCTGAAGTGTCGTTGCACTGTTATGACTGACTGACGTGAGTGCATTTCAAGCACGACATACGCTTGCTCGGCTCCTGTCGCCATTTTGTCTCACTGCGCTCCTGAGCGCTCTGGCGGCAGAAACCTGAAGTGCGGCTTCAGCCGAACAAAACTTTATGAGTTTTTCTATGTATCTGTAGTGTGTCATGACCATATGTCAATTAATGGAGCTACAGTGATTTTATGAAATCGCTTCAATCATTTGTAATAGCCCTGTATAGGTGGGTGGGTAGGGGGAGGGGGGGGGGGGACATGGCAATGTTGATATTTTTGTATCAGGACATCCCTTTTATGGTCTGGGTATACCACCAAACATAGTCAATGAGTGCTTGCACTTATTATATGACAGGGTTTTATGATTAAGCATGAAAGGCCAACAACTGATTTCCAGAATTGTCTATAAAGGTTTACCACAAGGAGATTCCTTGAACCCATTTCTTTTTAACATATGTATCAGGGAGACCTGTAAATGATTACATTATCCTGTTGCCATTCTACAGTATATGGATGACTTTGCAATGTATGCCAAGCATAGGGACCAGAATTGTGTTGTGAACTACCTACAATGAAGTGTCTGTAGTGTGGTTCCTATCTCAAGTAACTCAGTTACTTGTGATGGGAATGGATGTGGTGCCTGAGAAATGCCATCTGGCCACCTTTACTAGGCACATAGAGAAAGAAGCTATTACCTTGCTAAGTAATAACCACATTATTTTAGCATATACGCACATTAAATTTCTGGGTGAATGGCTAGATACTTGACTGATATGGCAGAAACATATCTATGACCTTCAACCTAATTTTCATAAAAGAATTAACATTATGAAAGCTTTGTCTTGCACTGACTGACAACTGCCCCTAAGAACCTTGTACAAACATTTAATGAGGAGCAAAATGGAATATGACTGCATGTTGTATGACTCTGCTCCCACGTCATGGCTGCAGATTCTAGACTGTATGCAGTTGGTGGTTCTGTATCTTTGTGTAGGCAATATAAAAATTACACCTATATCTGTAATGCAAGCAGAATTTGAAATTTCCTCACTCATAACAAGATGAAAGTTCTTATGTGATCAAGATATGTTGAGGGTCAGATCCTCTAACAGTCATCCAGTACTTGGAAATTACTTCACTTATTATATCTGATACAGACTAGGTCAAGCTGATCAAAGAAACTCAAAACCTTGCTACCACCATCATATAGTGTGATGAAATCCCCAAACATCTCACAGCACAACATTAACCTTAAAACACAAACATTCTTCAATTATCTAATGTCACAGATGTTCATACTTTTTATGACATAACGAAAAGTAAACAAAATTTGGTAACATTTTTTATTATTTATTAATTATCACTAATAAACAATACAGGCCACAGTCTATAATCACAGAAACAATAGTTTTTGACAACAATGAGAATATTTATTTCAAACATTTAGTGCATAATTGTGCTTGATGCTCTTTTCAAAATGCCTTATAACAAACAGCACAAAACTCTTTTTTTACAGATGTATGCGGCAGATATTTCTCCTTGGGGAAGATGATATTCCAGCATTTCCACCAATGTTCTCATGATGGGGATCGATACCAAGGACAGACTGTATAGTGAGGTGCAGGTCATTTGATATTCTTGGTATGTGTAGCCTGCTTTGCATCCATGGTGAGAGTAGCTCTTCACTCAGTTGTCTTAGGCAGTGTTTCCTCTTTAGAACATTCTCCTTTTCACGGGTGGTGTTGCGAACATGGATTACCCACATATTAACACACATCATGTTCAGAATTCCATTAAAGACACACAGAGGCAAGTGTTTAATCTTCCAGGTGCAAGAAATGTTGCGAGACATCTGGTCTAATGAATCAAAGCCACCTTATGTGTCATTGTAGCAATGAATCATCTTAGGTTTCTTAGTTACTTCATCTATTTCAGCTTGGTCATGCATCATCAATAACAAAAGGACTATTTTATTTGTCTTAGATTTATATGAGGCAAAAGAGAAAAGAGTCTGCTGGGGCTAGGTCCAGAGAATACAGTGGATGGCGCGCAACAGGAATGTGGTGTTTTGCTAGATAGTACAGACAAAGAGTGACATGTGAATCAGTGCATTGCCATGATGAAACATCCAAGTCTGGTTTCCCCACAATTCAGGCCTCCTCCTGTACACAGCATCCTTCTTGCACATTAGTATTTATCAGCAACTTCACAAAGAGTTAAATGATGATTTCCACAAATCACTGCATGAATTCAATATGGTCATCATCTGTTGATGTGGAAGGTTGTCCAGGCTTGGGATCATCACTGATCAACATTCTGCCCTGTGAAAATGCTTACATCACTCACTGCAGACTAAGCAACTCATACAGTCCTTCCTGTAAACCTGGCTAAACAAATTTTGCCAAATTTGTAGCAAATTTTCACACACACATATGTTATTCTTCAATCTGTTTCATTGTCACTTTGGTGCTAATCTGACAGCAGATTGTGCACCTCAGAGGCTGTAGCTTGCTAATTAACAGCCAGAGCATAACATTGCAAATGGCAGTTTGTTGTCTAAATCTGCTGCTAAATGTGCTCTGTATCCTAAATGCACTCCCTCTGCAGGTTGGTGTGTTATTTCAGAAATTTGGTTTCTTTTGGAACAGACCTCACAACCACAGTTATGTACTGCATGATGCAGTTCCTACCTTTCAATAGGTAAAACTTTAAACCTAACAGACTGCTTCTTTCTGTTCTACACAAATGTGAACAACATTTCAAAAACATGTAGTACAATGAAAAATGAAAACAGACTACAGAAAAGAAGAAAACTACCCATTCATATTTCCTTCTTTATACAGGGCTTTCAAAGAAAGTGTTGAGTACTTTGAGAGGTAGCAGTACTCATCAAAACAAGAAAAATAAATTCAATAAACATGGGTCTGGAAACACATACTTTCTGAGATAAACATGTGTTTATAGGAAGGGATGCGCAATGCTTAGTTCAAGATATTAGCACAGTTGTTGCATTTAACTTCATCATATGTATCAGCAGGATATTACAATGTCTTACCAACAGTAAACCACTTACCATTAGGCAGTCAGTTGTGTGGTTTGAGTCTGCAGTCAGGTTGTGTTGTAGGCTACATTAGTTTTCGTTGTGTTTGCGTGCCTTATTGTACAGTACTGTCAACCCTGGGCACATATCGTGGCATTTTACCTTCTTTCAAATGCAGATTCATTTACTTGTTTACTGTTATTGCACTGTTTGTATATAAAAATGTTGTAGTACATTTATATTTGATCTATTCCACCACCTGTTACCAATGGAAGCCTAATACTCGACAAGTTAAAGGCAGATATGATATTCTGCTGTGTTTTACAAATGGATGTAGCCTGTGAGCCTGTGCCCTCTATGCTGAAAAGTACCTACAGTGCAGAGTGCCCTCTGATAAGCTGTTCAACAGACTTTTCCAGTGTCTGAAGGACACACGTGCCCTTGCACCCTGAAGACTGACAGTGGAAGGCTGCATATAGTCTGCATGCCTGAAATGGAGGAGTATTGCTATGTTCAATGTTCAATGGAAGAGACCCCTGGGTCTAGTGTGTGACAATTAGCAGCAGCAGAAAACATGTCTCACTCTCTTATTACCTTGGGGGGGGGGGGGGGGGGTGTACTTCATGAACAACTGCTGTATCCATATCACCTGCAGTGCATTCAGGCCCTAAGGCAACGCGATCATCATGGCAGATAGCAGTTCTGTCACTGGCTGCTGCAAAGTGTGGCACAGATCCACTGTTTACATCCAAGATTTTATTTATTAATGAGGCAGGGTTCACAAGAGATGGTGTTGTGAATTTCCATAACCAGTATGTATAGGCAAAAGTAAAACCCGAGCAATTCAGGAAAGAGGGCATCAACACCAACTGATTCTCAGTCGACATATGGGCAGTTGTGCTTGGTGATAGAGTAATTGGGCCATATGTGCTAACACATTATCTGGACTTTCTCATTACTGTAATGCCTACCTTGCTGGAGGCTGTGCCATTGCAGCAACAAATACAAATGTGGTTCATGCATGACGGGGTGTCAGCACACTTTCATCACACCACGTGTGAACATCTGAAGCAGACCCCATACCTTGGCCTGCTCATTCCCCAGACCTCAGTCCCCTAGACTTTTGGCTATGTGGACACTTGAAGGAATTGCTCTATGCCACACCAATCAATGATGTGCGGACACTACAGCATCAAGTCTTCAATGTGTACCAGCAGGTACAACAAACAGCAACTGGGTATACATCAAAGGGTGCATCATTCCTTACGCCAGAGGGCAGAGAGTTGCAGTGTCATGAGTGGACACCACATTGAACATCTCCTATAAACATGTGTTTATCGCAGAATGTATTCATTTCCAGGGCCATGTTTACTAGACTTATTTTTCTTGATATGATGTGCACTACCAGCTCTCAAAGTATTTGACACATTGTCCTAGTCAGTATAGGTTGCCCACATTTAGACACTTTTGTGATGGAGTGTTTAGCATTTTGTAAGCAGTCTTCCTTGTAAATTGATTTCTTTTTTGCAATATTCTACCAATGAACTGAAGTCTGCCACTTGCTTTGCCTGCAGTTGAATGTATGTGATTATTTCCTTTTTACATTCCCTCAAATTGTTACATTCAGTTAGTGGTTTGACAACCTTCATAATTTTGATAAATAGAGCAATGAAACAAGGAAAATTTCGTGGATGTTTAAAATAGAATATGTTAATTCTAGTGTACATGATGTCTAGACCAAAATTCCCTATTTTGTAGGGCAGTTTAAAAATAGTAAATCTTTCTTTGTTTCAGACCTGACTTCTCCAATGGCTGTGGAAAGACTTAAAGCTACAGAAAAATTTTCTTCAACATCTGATGCACTTTCATTGTTGAATTGTTGTCTGTAGAAGTGGAAATGGGATCAATTCAGGAGAAGGATAAAAAATTGTGCTTTCATATGCAGAGTTTAAATCTAGTGTTACGGTGCAAAAGCAGTTTCATGGTGTTCACAAGAAAGCAGAACCAGACACCAAGAGCAGAAAAGTATGGCACAGTGAGTTTCTGGAAACTGGAAGTATTGCAAATAGGCATGGAGGAGGTCAGCAGGTCTCTGAAGAACAAGTTGGAAATATCTGCCAAACATTTCAACAAAGTTCATGAAAATCAGTTCATCAAGCATCACTAGAAATTAAGGTGCCTTGTGCAGCTGTTGATAAAGTCCTCAGAAAGTGGTTGTGCCTGTACTCATACAAGGTGCAGATACTGCAGGCCATAAAGCCTGATGACAAACAGTGACAATAGAAATTTGCATGTGAAATGCTTAACGAATTGACCAGAATCTTGTGTTCCTGTCAAGTGCAATGTATTCTGATGAGGCTACATACCATGTCTATGGAACTGTGAACAAGCATAATGTTCGAATTTGGGGTTCACAGAATCCACACAGTGTCAGGGAGAAGGTACAAGAAGCCTGAATGTGAATTTTTGGTGTCACCTCATGTGTGACAGACATTTGGACCATTCCTCTTTGCTGAAACCACTGTCACAGGAACAATGTATCTAGACATATTGAAGATCTTTGTCTTTCCCCAGGTTGAAGACTTGCAACCAAATCTTTGGTTTCAGCAAGATGGTGCTCCATCTCACTGGTCACTGGATGTTCGGAAAACTATAAATACAACATTTCCAGGACACTGGATTGGGCAAGGTGTGCCCATGAATTGGCCTCCATGTTCTCCTGACATCACAGAGTTGGATTTTTTTCTATGGGGCTACATCAGGGACAGGGTGTTCGCCATTGCAGCATGGGACATTCAAGACCTGCACACTTGGATTGTGGTATTCATTGACATCATTTTTTTGGACATGTTGCAGTGCACCTGGATGGAAATTGAAAACATACTTGATATTCTTCATCTCACTGCAGGGCTCAAGTAGAAGTGTTTTGATTTGTTATTGTAAATTTTTTTCAAAACTTATCTTCACATACAGTCTATTTTTGTGATTTAAATAAAGTTATTTCATTTAGTTTTGCATATGGAACACATTTAAAGTAGGGAATTTTGATGTAGACACCCTTATAAAAGTGACAAGAAGTCAGGTACGATAAATTACAGAGCAATCACCACAACTTCTGTTTTGTTAAAGATATCAGTGATGTTCTTAAAAGATAGTATGATATGGTAAATTTCATACTTATAGGTAAGTATAAAATCTTCAGTAATGAACAGCATAATTTCAAGAGAAACAGACCAACCAAGAAAGCAGCTGCAAAAAATTTTGATATACATAACAAAGGTATTAAGTGACCACTGCTACAGACTCTCCATTTCTGGTGTAAGAGAGGAAAGACAATTGACATTGTTAAATCATACTATCTTTAGATACAACACACAAGCCTGATATTAACATTAAACCTAATCATTCATAATTTCAGTTGTTAGTATTGGGATCACATCATTTTATTCTTTCCTTAAATAACTTGACTGTAACAGAACATGACAATGTTGTTGTGCTCACTTATGAAACATTTTTTTATAATTACAGTATTATGAAAAGGATAATTGCTACTCACCATATAGTGGAGTTGCGGATAGGCACGACAAAAAACTGGCAACGGTAAGCTTTCGGCCAAAATAGTTCTTCATCAGTTCTTCATTTCTTCAAAATAGTTCATCAGAGATAGACAACACACACATATCAGAGAGAGAGAGAGAGAGAGAGAGAGAGAGAGAGAGAGAGAGAGAGAGACACATGTAAACATAACTCATGTGCACACGCACTGACCAAACACAGTCTCTAACTGCTGAGGCTGCTGAATTTTTATAGTTAGTAGCTAGACCAAAAATTTTGTCCTATAAGGAGGTGAAGATCAATGTGGCCCGGCAACTGAGTGTGTCAAGTTAAAAGTATTGTACATCTGCAAAAAATTGTCAAGAATGCCTACCATTGAAGTACAAGGACATTTCTGGAATTAGCAAAAGCCTTAAACACAAATTATTAACATATTTATAAGTCATCATACAACCATTAAAGTTAAAGTTTAAATTTTTGTTTATTTATGATGCATAATAACCATCAGCAGACATCTTAAAATGTACAATACACCACAGATGGTTCATGACCTCAATTATGTGATGAGCTAGCTTCTTGTGCGTGAAAACAAATTGTTAAATTATTCATACTTTTGATTAAACTGTAATAAAACAGAATTTGGCACACACTTATTTAGTGTCAGCATGTTGACTTTTCTGTAGGGCTTAATGTGTAATCTACACCTACATACATAATCTGCAAGCCACCATATGGTGCATGTTGGAGGGTACCCTGAACTCCAACTTGTCATTTCATTTATTGTTCCACTTGCAGATAGACGAAGGGGAAAATGACTGTCTTATGCACCTCCATATGAGCCCTAATTTCCTGTATCTTATCTTCTTGGTCCCTACACAAGATGTATGTTTGCAGCAGTAGGATTGTTCTGCAGTCAGCTTCAAATGCCAGTTCTATAAACTTTCTCAGTAGTGTTCTTCAAAATGAATGTCTTCTTCCCTTCAGGGATTCCCACTTGAATTCTTGAAGTGTATCCATTACACTTGCATCCTGGTCAACCTAATAGTAATTGCTTCAAAATCTTCTTTCAATCTGACAGTGTGGATTCCAAACACTCAAGCAGTAATCAACAGTATGTCATACTAGCACCCTATATGTGTTCTCCACTACATATGAGCCGCACTTTCCTAAAATTCTCCCAATAAACTGAAGTCAACCATTCAACTTCCCTGCCACAGTCCTCATATGCTTGTTCCATTTCAAATTCCTTCATGATGAAATGCTCAGATATTTAAAAGTCATGACTGTGTCAAGCAGGACACTACTAATGCAGTATCTGAACATTATGGGTTTGTTTTTCCTACTCATCTGCAATAACTTACATTTTTCAACATTATGAAACAGCTGCCATTCATCACACCAACTAGAAATTGTATCTAGGTCATCTTGTATCAACCTACAGTCACTCAAATTTGATATCCTTCTGTACACAACAGCATCATCAGTGAACAACTGTAGATTGCTCCCCACCCTGTCTGCCAGGTCATTTATGCATATAGAAAATAGCAATATTCCTTTCACATTTCCCTGGGGCACTCCTGGTGTTTAATGTATTTAAGTCTGATCTATTATGTTCATAAAAACATTAAGAAATGTGCTTCATGTCTTGTAGTGCCACAGTAATAAGAAGAATATGGACATGCATTTAACTAACAATGAAGATTTCCTTTCAAAAGAGAAGTAAAAGTAATAAATTAAAATGACAAAGTGCTGTCATTAGTTATGGAATAAGATGTACACATAAGTATATTTAGGCATATGTATACTAAAAATTCATGATGTAAGCAAAGCAGTGTATTCTGATAATGTAGGCCAAGGAACGTAAGAACTTGACTACAGTAGTTGGCCATGTGACCAAGCTCTGGACGAGGCATGCAGAACAGCCTCGTGGTCTTCTGTCACTGTCTTTGGAGAAATTAAGATGGGATTCTGACCTTTGGTGTTGGGACAGCAGAGGTACTTTTAAATGAGTTTCAATGCAGTTTAGAAAACTTTGCAGAGTGTTGAAAATCTTACATGTCCTACAAACTCTTACCTGCTTTAGTGTTGGGAAATTGCATTGACTGCTCTGTGTTCCTTGCTCTGCACTATACAGTGATTCATTTATCTGCTGCAGGTTTACTTAGAAATATATGTCCACCTTTTTGAACTTGTTTCCTTTGTTTATTTACTTGTAAGCAAAGTAAAAGTTGAGATTAAATCAACACATTGTTACCATATTAATTTTCAGGATATTACCTCATTTATTTTGCAGCAACTTGGTTTAATATATTTGAAAACGTTTGCCTAATTCTATGAAATTGTGCTGACTGATATGTTAAGCCACCTCAGTGCATAATTTTTAAAACCAAAAGGCAGAAGCACATAACTGGCTGTTAGATGTAATGCAGGCAAAATTATTGTAGGTTGTATGCTTACCCAATCACAGGTTGCTACTGATAGGACCACAGTGAACATACAATTGGTTCACTTCTCAAGAAATAGGCAGTGAGCTCACAAGCTACACAGTGAACTTCAACCATTTTAAGTGCTAATTGAACTTCCAGTGGCAATCATCTGTTCATAAATGAAAGGAATATAAAATCCATGAAGAAAAAAATATTAGAACAGTTCATACAGAAAATTTCAGGCTTATACTTGGAAATTTGTTTATGTAGAGAGAAATGATAACATTAAATGGGGTTACTTTACAACATAGCAACAAAATTGTTGCAATTAAACAAACACTGTTTTTAGCCTTGTTTCACTATTAATTATTAATGTTATTATGCAACCTAGGTTTCATGTTATGAGCCCATTTTCAAGTACATTACTGATTCCCAAATGTACTTGAAAATGGACTTATAACCCAAAACCTTGGTTGTGCAATAACATTAATAATAAATAGTGAAACAAAGCTTAAAAAAGTGTTAGTTTAGTTAATTTACAATGTTTCACCAAGAACCCACAGTTGATTCAATTAAAATAAATAGTTATAACATCATTGTTATACATTTAGCACTTGATAATTGGTCATAGTTCAAAAATTTGACAAGAGAGATCAGTTTTAACATGTAGGTTAAGTTTCTTTGGGTTGGTTATACTGGCCAATAGAGAGAGAGAGAGAGAGAGAGAGAGAGAGAGAGAGAGAGAGAGAGAGAGTTGCAATGGAACTAGTGTAACTTGTGTTCATTGATTGATATTGTTAAAGGAAAGATGATGAGACAAGATGAAATTTAGTCCCACTTCAAAGATTTCTCAGCACATTTGTTATTGTATGAGAAGTTTCTATCTATTTTGGTGTTGTTTCTATTATTTTTTTGGTGACCTCTCATGGAGGTGATTGTGAAGTTAGAAATTAAGAAAATATTCTTGAAAAACTTACAATAATTTGGAAATATATTTTTATTATCAGAAATTGATCTTGCTACTTCTTGAGAATCTGAGGAAATGCTTTTGAAATAGTGAGAATGGTACAAAAGTCTCTGCTATGTTATTTCAATGGGATATATGCTTGTACTATAGTGACCTCATTTAATGGGGTAACATTGTAAATTTCATTTTTTTAAATGCAAATGGAACCTCAAACAACATCTGAATTTTGTCATGAGGGTTAAAGCTTTCACAGGTAAAATAAAACTGTACTCTGAAAAATGTAGCTTGCTGCAGGTTTAATAAAATTTCAAAAGTGTGTTAAAGTAATACCATTTTATAGTAACAAATTTCAGAGACTAGTGGTTGACATATATTTTGTAAGGAAGAAAGTAACAGACAATATCAGTTTAAAAAAATAATTATAAACATAGTCCTAATGACAAAGATTTATACCACTTCAAATGGAACACTTTATTAAATATGTTCCATGGTCTCATATATCCTTGTACATATACAATGGTTTGTAAAGCTTCTGAAAAAAGCTTCAGATATACTGGGAAAGAAAGACATTATTGCAATGAGAAATTCAAGAAGAACAAGGTATTAACTGTTATATAATATGCAAATATAATTTGCATGTACGCTGCCTGTCCATTGCAGTTTGCCTTGAAAATGGCGGGGTGTTCTCCTGCCGAAATATCGGCGGTCGCTGAAAGTGTTACTTGGCTGAATTCCCAGAAGTTATTTGAAAGTTGTATATGCCAAGAGAAACTTAGGTCTCACATTGTTATATAACGTACATACAGTAGACCTATATTGTATTCTGTATTTGAAATCACAAAGAACTGCCACTGAACAACATACTGCATAACTATGAAAAGAAATGGGAAACATAAGTGTGTGAAAAGTAAATAACTGAAACTAATTATTAATGACTGATCTGTTGATTTACTATGTGAGCTTCCCAATGAATTTCACTGTGTGGACCATCACCAAAGTAACTGATTCTGACCAAGAAATACATATTAATGACAGGTATCAAAATATATTAGCAGACTTAAGAAACAGCTGATGTTCAAAACAATACAGGTCACTGAACCAGATGTCTGTCATTAATATATATTTCTTAGTCAAAAGTAGACAATGGAAAATCCAGGATGGAATAATGACAATATTGTGAAAAGGACAGATTGCTATTCACCACATAGCAGAGGTTCTGAGTCGCAGACAGACGCAACAAAAAGACTACTAACTATGTAAGCTTTCAGCCAGAAAGCCTTCTTCTGAAATAGTCAACATACACACACACTTTCATGCAAACACCACTCACACCCACATGACCATTATCTCTGGCTGCCAAGGACAGACTACAAGTAACTGTCCTTGATGGGAGAAGCAGTCTGCATCATGGGGGTAAGGAGGAGGCTGGGGCAGTGAGGGGGAGGGAGAGCAGGGTACAGGTGAGCTACAATAAAATGCTGTTTGCTTGAGCATACAGGAACGAGCTGGAAAGAGGGTAGGGTTTCTAGGTGCAGTCAGGAAGCTAGACAGAGGGAGGAAGGAGGGGGAGGGGGGTAAAGGCAGAAAAGGAGAAACATAAACTGACTGTGGATGTGCTTTTGGGTTAGAAGGCAGAGGAGTGGGAGCAGGAAATGGATAGGTGAGTGAAGTACAATGACTAACAAAGGTTGAGGTAGGGAGGGTTAAGGATTCATAGGATAAATTTCAGAGAGTGTTCCCACTTGCACAATTCCGAAAAGCTGGTGATGGTAGGAAGGATCCAGATGGAATAGACTGTGAAGGAGTCATTAAAATGAAGGGTGTTGTGATGGGAAGCATGTTCAGCAACTGGGTGGTCCAGCTGTTTCTTGCCCACAGTTCATCAGTGGCCATTCACGCAGACAGACAGCTTGTTGGTGGTCATGCCAATGTAGAATGAAGAACAGTGGTTGCAATTTAGCTTGTAGATCACATAGATAGCCCTGCCTTTGATGAGATAGGTGATATTTGTGACTGGACTGGAATGGGTGGTGATGGGAGAATGCATAGGACAGGTCTATTACAGGGATATGAGCAATGAGGCAAATGGTTGGGAGCAGGGATGTAAAGATGAATGAGGTTATTGCATAGGTTTGGTGGACAGTGGAATACCACTGTGGGAGGGGTGGGGTGGATATAGTGGATGCCTGGAGAGAAACAATTTTTCCATGCCTTATCTCTTCAGATACCAACCACCTCCCAAAGTCCCAGTGACCAGCCACAGAGGAGCATACCCCTCATGACTCAGTACAACCCATGACTGGAACAACTGAATCACATTCTCCATCAGGGTTTTATACTACCTCTTGTCATGCTGTGAAATGGGAACTGTCCTATCCACTATCCACACCACTCCTCCCACAGAGATATTCTGCTGCCCACTGAACCTACACAATACCCTAATCCATCTCTACAAAAGCCCTGCTCCACACCCCTTGCCTCATGGCTCATATCCCTGTAATAGACCTAGATGTTAGACCTGTTTCATACATCCTCCCACCACCACTTACTCCAATCTGCTCACAATCATCACCTATTCCATCAAAGGCAAGGCTACCTGTGAAACCAGTTGTGTAATCTACAAGACAAGCTGCAACCACTGTGCTTTGTTCTATGTGGGCTTGACGACCAACAAGCTGTCTGTCTGCATGAATGGCCATTGTCAAACAGTGGCCATGAAAAAGCTGCACCCACCTACTGGCTGAGCATGCTGCCCATCACAACATTCTTCCCTCTAAATACTGCTTCGCAGCCTGTGTCACTGGAATCTTCCTACCAAAACCAGCTTTTCTGAATTGCGCAGGTGGGAACTCTCCCTGCAATTTATCCTACATTCCTGTAATCCTTTTTGGCCTCAGCCTTTCTTAATCATTGTCCTTCACTAACCCATCCCTTCCCTGTTCCCAATCCACAGCCTTCTACACCCAGAGTCTGTTTGCTTTTCTCCTTTTATGCCCCCACTCCAGCCTCTGTCTAACCTCCTGACAGCATCTAGCTGCCTTATCCTCTCTCCAGCTTATCCCTGTATGTTCCCACAAACAGCATTTCATCATCCCCCTGCATACCCTAGTCTCCCTCCCACTCCCTGCCTCAACCTTCACCTTACTCCTCCACCACCCAGATTGCTTCTCCCATCATGCACAGTTGCTTGTAGTGTGGCCCTGGCAGCCAGGAACAGTGGTCATGTGTGTGTGAGCAACATTTGCATGAGTGTGTGTGTGTGTGTGTGTGTGTGTGTGTGCGTGTGTGTGTGAAAGCTTACTTGTTTAGGACTCTTTTCGTTGTGCCTGTCTGTGACTCAGTGTTGAGTAGCAATCTATTATTTTCATAATATTGTCAAATTTTGTCAAAAGTAGATATTTTGGTGAAGGTTAAAATCCCACCCTTAAATGTGTGCTGAGTGAGGAAAAATACCATTGATGCTGAGTGAGAAAAAACATACAGCTTCTCTGATTCTGTTTACAGTTGGACAGTGGTAATAGTGATTTCTCAATCATACTATTGGAGCAACTTAATAGTTTGGGTCTCCATCATTCACAGGCACAAAGATGAGTGAAAACTAGAAAATTTTAATCACAGTTAATGAGGACAACATAATAACTTAGCTGCTCCACACAAGGAGATACTCAACTTTGATATCCTCAGGGGTTGATGCTTAAGAAATGCCCAGAATTTGGCATTGCTGTTGTACTAGTTTTTAAATAAAACATGGAGTAAATCACTTTTCTTGTGATATATTATGACCAATTACCATATATATTGGTGGCATATACATTGACCATCTGACAGCCTTTGAAAGCCTCTCACATAAACATCTTCTGAAAGACAATAATGCAGACTGACCTGACAGCTCATGCACCACTTCCTTTTATATAAAATTAAACAATCTAATACATTATTAAATGTAAGATTTACAAAACAACAGTTAAAAGTCATTAAATTACTTTACTTACTTACATCAAAGATGGCCACATATTGCACTAAATGTTCTGATATTCAGCTTGGAAAAGTTTACTTAATTTCAAATACAATTTCAATGAATTTCACAGTACAACAACTTAAATTACATTTTAGTTCATTACAAATAAATCACTTTGAATAAAATATTGTTCACGGTATTTTGGTTTGCTCCAAAACAGAGCTATCATTTTAAATAATCATAATTAATAAACGTAATAGCTTTCCATAAACAGAAGAGAAGTAAATTTTCATGAATATGTGGTGCAACATGACTGCACAGATCATATCATCAGATCAAAGTTGGATTATTAACAAACATTTTACTCACCTTAGTTGCAAATATAACTCAGGTGGCATATTAATGTGAAATTTAACCTGAGATAGTAAACTCATTTGTACTAATTTTTTAAAGGGCAGGTTACTATTGCAATTGAGTATAGACATAACAGTATATACTCCAGGAAGTTAAAAATTTCAGCTAAACTGATCTTTTCAAATGATTTTGACATGAGGAAGGAACTTCAGATAAGGATGGGAATGTAGACCCACTTCAGAGTCAACACTGTAAAGCCTCACATAGTAAATCAACATGTTAGTCTTTATCTATTAGCTTAAATTATTTACTTTTTATATCATAATCATTCCTATGTATTTTTATAGTCATGCAAATATTTGTTCAATAAGCAGTGAATTGTGCTTTCAAATATAGTTTTCTCTGCTGTTTAGGCAAGTTTTTGGAATTTTATTTGTGCAATGTTTAGCTGGAGTCAGCCCAAACACGTACTGCTCATCACATCTTTCATGTGATGCCCAGTGCCAATTGAAAGTGTCTGTTTCCCATTATGAATAAAATTATTTTTAAAGTGGAATTTTGCAAGTCTGTTTGATAGAGCTGTCCCAAATTAGTAGAGTGTGATATTCATTCTAGTGACATATATTAACAGGGACATTAAAAATACAAAGAACTTGGCCCATGTTGTGACTGCCATGCCCCGCACCATCTGCTATCACCATGCAGCAGCACTTGTTAGTCGCAGCTGCAGTACTGGTTATTCTTCATATTTTACTTTCCCTGTTAATGCATATTGCTAAACCAAATATTGCACTAGCATAATTTTGGACTGCTCAATTGAAAGTGCATATAAAATATCACTTCAAAAACATTCATGTTTGTAATGGGAATCAGACAGATGCTTTTCATTTACACTGGGCATCACATGAAATTTATGAAATGCAGTATTTGTTTGGGACAATTAGTCTCACACTGCAAGAACAAAATCACAAATATCTGTCAAAATAATAGAGAAAATGTGTGTTGTGGCTCTCAGGAGAGACAGCCTGTATATATACCTTCTTCTTCTCAACAAGTTTCTCTCTCTCTCTCATCTTGGGTCTGAGTGACTTGCTCTTCCTTTTTAATGTCCCACAACTTATCACTCTTTCCTCCCTGGCAAATTAACTACTAGCACCTTAAGCTACAATATGTAACAGGCAGTTTAGGAGATTTACTGCACCTATTGGTACCACAAGTCTTAATTCACTTAGAGCCTACAGTCACCCAGATGACAGTTAACAGTATAATTATAGGTGTAAATACAATATTCACACCATTAATCTCTACCTTGTGAATGATATAAAATGTATATGATCTTGAAACGGCAATGTACCAAACCTATACAACTCAGTTAACTGGTAGGAACATCTGAGATTAACATATTCTGTTCTAACTATTGAATAATGAAATCATATAATGCACTGTCACTTAATTTTTGTCCATTGACCTAAATACACTCTAAGACAAAAAAAAAATAATGATACACCACAAAGAACTTATCTGAATGGGTCAGAGATTGGTAGATGTGATGTACATGTGCAGACAAAGAAATGATTACAGAGAAAGAGCTTCATAAATTTGAGCATGTCAATAATGTGTTGGTCATTGTCTGGCCCTCATGCAAGCAGTTTTTTGGCTTGCCACCAACTGACAGGGCTGTTAGATGTCCTCCAGGGGGATGTCATTCCAAAATCTGAAGCTGGTTTGAGGACCCTGCCCATAAACTCCAAATGTTCTCACTTGCTGGCCCAGGTATGGTTTGGCAAGCATGAAGACAAGCAGTAAAAATTCTCACTGTGTGTCAGTGGGCATTATCTTGGTGAAAAGTAAGCCCAGGATGGCTTGTCATGAAGAACATCAGAATGGGATGTAGAATATTGTTGATATACCACTGTGTTGCAAGGGAGCCATGATTGACAGCCAAATGGATCCTACTATGAATCAAAATGGCATCCCAGACCATTAATCTGAGTTACTGGACCATAAGGCAGGTGACAGTCAGGCTGGTATTCCACCACTGGCTTGGGCCTGGGCAGTCAGAGATAGTGGTCATGTGTGTGTGAGATGTGCTTGCTTGTGTGGATGCATTTCAGTTTCTCTTTTATGATGAAGACTTTGGCCAAAAGTTTAATGTGTTACAGTCTTTTCATTGTGCTTGTCTGCAGGTCATTGTGTCATTCCCATGTCTAGTTTCACAATTGTGAAATTGGCTGTTTAGTACTGAAAATTCTGAATGTGATATAAGTTTACATATACAATGATACACAGAATTCTAGAATAGTCAAAACTTTAAATTCTTTAAAAACATCTCTGTGTGGTTCCCTATTACTAATCCCTTTCGTTACTCTTATTGGTAGTTTTGAACTTTAAATGATTGTTTCCCCAAAATTTTGTTTTCCCAAAACATCACACCATATTCCAACAGAACATATACATTTGTGAAGTAAGTATGTAATATGGCCTACTGTTTCAATGTTACAGTAGTCGCTATGCATTCTTATGGCATAAAAATATTTGCTCATTTGTTTATCTTTTACTTCATCATATATGTTGATAGCTGTGAAGGAGAGAAGTAAAAATACTGAGTGTGATGGAGGAATGAGGGCTGTATAGTGCTGGAATGGGAATAGGGAAGGGACTGGATGGGAGAGGACAATGACTAATGAAAGTTGAGACCAGTTACAGGAATGTAGGATATATTGCAGGGAATGTTCCTGCTTGCATAATTCAGAAAAATTGGTGTTGATGGGAAGGATCCATATGGGACAGGCTGTGAAGCAGTCATTAAAATGAAGGATGTCATGCTTGGAAGCAAGCTCAGCAACAGGTGGTCTACTTGTTTCTTGGCCACAGTTTGTCGATGGCCATTCATGCAGACAGACAGCTTGTTGATTGCATGTCCACATAGAATGCAGCACAGTGGTTGCAGCTTATCTTGTAGATCAAATGACAGGAGTCCTGCCTTTGATGGGATAGGTGATGTTTGTGACCAGACTGGAGGAGGTGGTGGTGGAAGGATGTAGAGAGCAGGTCTTGCATCTAGGTCTATTATAGGGGTATATAATGAATCACCCTCCTCTAACATTACCTTTTTTTTTTAATATATGTAGAGATCACCGATACAACATATACTATCGATTCTTGCATAGGCTAAAATTATCTCAGTTGTTTCATTAAAATAATTCATATGTTTTTGAATATGATGTATTATATTTCAGGTTAAAATGTATAAAAAAGATTTTAATGTGTTATAATCAATATGTCTTACAGTTAAAATAACTCTTCTTTTAAAAATAATCAGAATTACAAAATTTCTGGTATACTTAAAACTCATATTATTAATTGCAGGATCTAACTCTAATTATTAAATTTATTTCTGGATTTATTTATAAAATAATGATATAATTTGGTGAAGATCCTCTTTGGTAAAGAAAGTTTCTAAACTCTTTTGCTTTGTAAACCCTTTGGAATAATGTGAGTACCAAAGACTGTAAGTAGTGGTGAGCATGCCTCTGATGGAAGTAGAAATTTTCTAAGTTTGTCACCAACAATGTAATTATTGGCTTTTTTTTAATGTGGAAAATGTAAAAACGGTGTGATGTTGAAAGATGTGACAAAGAATAAAATTCAAGAATAATACAGGCAAATCTTCATCAGTTATTTAGTCATCAAGAACCTACAAAATCAAAATTTCATTTGCAAGAATGTACCCAGAGACAAGACCTTGAGCCATCAACAACAACAAGATAATGAAGATGAATAAAAATTTGTTCTTTTGTGTATCTTACACCTCTTGAAGCTTTCAAAATTTGTGCAAAGAATTATAATTTTAATAGTGATGTGTGGGAGGGTAAGATTACAGGTATGAGACATGAGTTACAGGACTGGGAGCAGTGGTTGTGTAGGGATGGACTAGTATATTTTGTAGGTTTGGTGGACTGTGTATTAGGCCTACCACTGCAGGAGAGGTGGGAAAGATAATGGGCTGGACATTTCTCATTTCAGGGCATGACAAGAGGTAGTCGGAGCCCTGATGGCAAATGTAATACAGTTGCTCCAGACCTGGGTGGTACTGAGATATGAGGGGAATGCTCCTCTGTGGCTGGATGGTGGGACTTCATGAGGTGGTGGGAGACTGGAAAGGTAAGGCACAGGCGATTTGTTTTTGTACAGTGTCGGGAGGGTAATTTCCACTTCTTTTGTCATAACAGAGACCTTCTGCTTGTAAATCAGCTTAAATACACCCTTTAATAAAAATTTTAGTACCATCTGTGAACTGGCTCTGCTATAAGCAATAGGTATGATAAATCAAGAATAACAGATGGTATAACACACAGCTTTCTGGTACTCCATAACTAACTTTCCACTCCCCTAAAAAGTATTTATTTTCATGGAGTAACCATCTGTTGCCTGACAGAAACGTACAATGAACTAGATTAGGAAACTCCAAAGAAACCACATTTATATAATTTCTTAAACACTAGATCATGATTGATCAGACCAAAAGTCAAAACAATAGCAAATGACTGCTATATAAATAATTCCTACAAAACAATGAAAGCTGTATGGTATGTAGTGAAGCAGAAAGCTATAATGGGTCTCCCCAAAATTCTGATACTAAATTGAACCATAAAGGCAAAGAAATTACTGATCCTGAAGAAACAGCAAACATTTTTAATACCTTTTTTTTAGATATATACTTGAGCATTTAGTCACTGAAATCAAACCTTGCACTAAAAACTGTCCAGTATCATCTGAAATTACAGCACAAATCATACTTAGCTCTTTCTCTTTCCAACTCTCCAGAAAGTCAGTTATCAGTATTTTTAAAAAAACATTGATTCCAATGGAATAGATGGAATCCCAGACAGTCTTATTAAAAATCTGGAGATCTCATTCCTGAACGATTAGTTCACTTTTCTTATATTTATTTTCAAACTGGAATGTTCCCATCATGCCTAACAAGTGCCAAGCTCAAACCACTATTCAAAAAAGATAAAAAAGGTGTAACATTAACTTCAGGCTCATTGCTCTAGTGCCTGTATTTTTAAAAAAAATCATAGAATTTTTTCAAAGAGTATTAGATTTCCTGCTTAGAAAAAAATAATGTCTACAGCACAACATGATGTCAGAAAGGGCTGATTAATTGATACAGAAATTTTTGAACTTTTAAGTGAGGTTCTACAAAAAGGAGATAATGATGGAAAGGTCATTGGAATAAGTATGTATCTCTCTAAAGCTTTTGATGTCACAGACCACACTAAACCATTGCTTTAGCTTGACAACATGGGGCTAAGAGGAACAGTAGAACAAAGCAAGTGGGTGGTGGGAGGTATCAAAAAATCATCCCAAACACTGAAGTTCCTCAGTTCCATTAAAAACAGCCAATCTAATACTGTTTTCTCACACTTTTATAAAAGGTATACACAATTGTACAGGAAGATGGTGCTTGCAGCAAAGAGGGCTCAGAATTCCTAACTGATACTCACAGGTGCAAATAAAAACAAAGCAATAAGGAAGTCTGTAAAGCAGGAAACAGGTACCAGAAAGATGGGCCAATCAAAAATAAAAGTCAAGGACAAAGGGACTCCAATAAGAGACCCAAAAGAGTTGGCAAACTACATAAATAATTACTTTAGTAGTATAGGAACAAAACTACAGGAAAAATTTCAAACACCTTCTTATGTCAAAAAGCTAAATAAATGTGTACTGCAGTCAATGGTATTACTACCCACAACAAAGGATGATGTATGTAAAGCAGTTTGCAAACTAAAAAATAAAATTGCAGCTGGCTTGAATGATGTACCAGCTTGCCTGGTTAAGGACTGAATACAGAACCTAACATTCCCATTAGTTGATATTATAAATCAATCATTCTAACAGAGGTGCTTTCCTGACTACCGGTACTTAAAATATGTGAAATTACTGACTATCTCCAAAAAGAGTGATACTGAAAATATGGAAAATTTTAGGCTACTCTCAATATATATTCTTGTGCTTTTCAAAAATAATAGAAACTATTGTGAAAGACAGACTTATGACTTATTTAAATAAATAAAAATTCCTTTACAGTGACAAATAAGGTTTCTCATCAAAGAAAGTCACTGAATCAGCAACAGTATATCTTACAAAATACGTCATAGAAGCTTTGGATAGAGGGAACTATACAACAGGAGTATTTCTCAGTCCAACTAAAACATTGAACACAGTTAACCACAAAGTACTGTTAAATAAGCTAGATGAACTGTGAGAGAGAGGTGGTGAAAAAATGGTTCCAGTCATATCTAGAGGACAGAGTCCAATTGATGGAAATTACACATATCAAGTAGCTCTAAATATATTGAAAACATACTTGTGACCTCAAATATATAAATATAAGTGTACTGCAGAGTAGTAGGCCAGGTCTAGTATTTACACTAATGATTTATCACAAAGTATTAAGCATGGGTAAGCAATGTCATTTGTAGATATCTCTTACATACTGATGACTGACAAGTCATCAGAGGTGCTAAGAGAGAAAACTGAAGAAATGCTTAACAGTATATGTGCAATAAACAATAAATTCACAACTAACGCTAAGAAAATGAGCTCTACGAACTTCAACATAAACAAAAACCCAGACTAAAAAATAACCCAGAAATAAATACTGAATTCACACAGTGTGTGGAAAGCACAGGATTTCTTGAAATGTATGTTGACCATCAATTTATGTGGGAAGAGCATATAAAAATACTTAGTACAGAATCTCTACAGCTTGCTACACCCCTCTGAATTTTTACATCACTTTGTGATATTTCATGTGTCAGATCATTTTACTTTGCTTATATTCATTCTGTTATTTGTTATGGCACAATTTTCTGGAGAATGAAAGGAAAAATATTGAAACTATATTCATGCTTTAGGAAAGAGCAATCCATATAATGATGAAGACTGGCAACACAGCTCACTGCTTCAAATTTTTTTAAATGCTAGAAATGTTAATTGTCCCTTATAAATATATTTTTCAGAGAGTTATGTAAATAAAAAAGATATTGACTGCTTTGTTAATAATTGTTTAGCACATTATTATGAAACTAGAGACAGCTATAATTGCATCTGAACAGAAAAAGTGAAGTTAAAACTCAGCAGAGTTTATTTTACAGTGCCATCAAACTGTATGATAAATTACCACAAGATATAAAATACACAGATGCTATCTGCAGTTTGAAAACAAAACTAAAAGACTGTTTGCAAAACAAAAGTTTTTATATGATAATGGGGTACCTGAATTAAAACACATACCTAATTGGACAAAGGCTGTGGGTGAAGAGCAACGCCAAGGTTTTAACAAATTAACTCAACATTATTCAGACTACGAATCCATTAAAAATACAGTGTCAAGAGGCTCAGTTCTACAACCTATTGTATGTGAAGACCCTGAACCAATTCTGTGAGAATACCATTCAGTTTGCTGATGACACTACTGTGCTAGTTAAAAGAAAAAAAAGCATAAATGCTTCAGAAGTCTCCAACAGAGACACTGAACAATAACTAAAGCTGGTTCAATCAGAAGTTCATATTAAATGCAACCAAGATGATGCCACTAAATTTATGTAGTGTCAAGAAAGGTGAGCTAACTGTTGGGAGTCAGATATGTGGTCAGGAACTTCAGAGTGGAGGCAACATAAAATTCTTTGGTTTATTGCTCCAACATAATTTTAAATATTTAAAACGCATATTGAAAAAGTCTATAGGAAATTTAAGACTGCACGCTACATAATGAGTATATTATAAGAATACTGCAAGAAAGAGTGTTTGAAAACTATTCTTTTCCTATGTATATACTCACAACTGAAATATGGAATTACTTTCTGAATTACTTTTCTCGGCCAAAAAGCTTTTTAGAATACAAAAAAAGATTAGAAAAATAATGGAAAGTGAAAAATGTAACAAAACCTGTAGGCAACTCTTTAAAGAGGTGGAAATACTACAATTTCCAAGTACCTATGGTATGAGAGAACTGTTTTCAATGAAAAAATATGCAATCGAAAACCCTACTCTCTTTAAAAAAAAATGAAAATGTCCTCTCTTGCAAGCCTACACAAAAAGAAAACTTTCATGTAGATGCAATGAACATCAGCCTAAACAGAAAAGAAATTTTACATTATGGAAAAAAATGAAATGAAATGAGCGTATGGCATCGTTGGCCAGGAGGCCCCATTCGGTGAAGTTCGGTTGCCAAGTGCAAATTGTCTTTCATTCGACACCACACTAGGTGCCTTGCACGCTGGTGATGAGGAAGAAATAATGATGAGGACAACAACACCCAGTCCACGAGCGGAGAAAACCTCCAACCCAGTCGGGAATCAAACCCAGGCCCACTTGCATGGGAGGCAAGCACATTACCACCCAGCTAAGCAGGCAGACAGCATAATGGGAAAGTTATTTATAATAAACTTCACCTAGAAATTGAATCAATAAATGACCTCTCAAAGTTCAAGTCACTTCTTCTATAGCCTACAGGAATTCCTTCAGGAACTACAAAAAATATTTGTGTCTGTACCTTAGTGCTGTATTATATACACCTTACTATCCCTAACTACCTTAGTGATCTACCACATAAATATTACTGTAATACAAATATCACTCTATCTGTACAGTATATATACTTTCTGCTTTTACAGTGCATTCCCTTCTAATTGCACAATACATGCTCTTTATATCATAACTTACATATTATGTAAAAACAGTGTAATAAGTATAAATTTTATTTATTTGTTTATTAATTTCATCCAAGGGTTACCTGATAGTGATACAGGAGTTGTCATGATGATACAATAAAAACTGATGCAGTAGCTGAAAGTATAGATACACACAGAATACTTAAGTATGCTCTCTAAGGGTAAGACGGATGACCAACCATAGTCTTGATGAAGAAACCATCCCAGCATTTGTCTAAAGTGATCCAGGAAAACCCAAATCAGGATATCTGGACAGAATGAACTCCATATTCTGGAAATCACCTTACCAATTGGTGAAGAGTAGTGGATAGCACACTGGCCTTATATTCAGGAGGACAAAGATTCAAATCCATGTCCGGTCATCCTGATTTAGGTTTCCATGATTTCTCTAATTACTTAAGGCAAACACCAGGATGGCTCCTTCAAAAAGACATAGCTGCTTTCCTTCTCCATTCTTCTTTGTCCTTTCAATAGTGACCTCCTTGTCTTCCACCTTCTCCTCCTCCTCCTCCTAGAACACGCCTTAACATCTACACTGCCTCATTCAGTTGGTCCCTATTATATAATGTTCTGTAATTAACACACAAATATCTCCAGATAACCAATAATTTTAATCATGTAATATTATATTTTGTTATCCACTGAGTTATCCTACATCACAATGTACCATTTGTGTACTACATGAATACCTAGACCAATAAAGATCTAATCTCATTTACAGAAGCATCATACAGTTTACTCTAATTCATCTTGGTCTGTAGCAATCAGGACTTTGTTCAAGAACTCAGACATCTGTTTCAGTAGATTTGTTTTCCAGAAACCATGTTGAGTATTAATTAGTATTTTATTTTCATCTACAAAATTAATTTATTACTATTATTATTTTTATTATTATTGTTATTAGATTAGATTAGATTATTGTTATTATTAATGCTTGCTTTTATGTTTCTGTTATAGTCACTGGATACATAAAAATGAAATTTTCATTTTCTCTAACCATAAGTGGAGGTCTCTTACTGTTGGTGATAGATTGTAGGAGATTGATAGTTTTACATTTCATAAATCATTTTTACAAATAGTCATAATGACATCGAACAGGTAATTTTACTTTCATGTTAGACAGTCATACTCAAATGTGGCTTACAATTTACTGTCGTTTTTCATTATTAGAGTTGTGTATTTGTAATTCCTGCACAGAATGTTTTACATTTTACAGGCATATGAATTATACAGCCAACTGGTTGCAATTAACTGTTTGGTACAACTGACCTAGTTTTTGACATCTACTAAAAGTGTCTTCATCAGAATGAAATTTTGAGAAACCACAAAATTACACTGCGAGAAAGCCATGGTCAGAATTTACAGTCTTATTCTCAAGTCAAAAATAAAATAAAATATGTTCCAGACTTGTCACATATGCCTAGCTAGAAACATCTCACATCAGATGTTGATCCTAGCAAGGCATATGTGACAAGGTTGGAATGTATATTATTTTACTTTTGATTTGAACATAGCTGCTCTAAATTTTGACCATTGCTTTCTTGCAATGTCATTTTATGGTTTCTCAAAATTTCATTTAGATGAAGACACCCTTAGTAGGCATTGAAACCTAGGTCTATTGTACCAAACAGCTACTTGCAACTTGGGTATATAATGCCTATGTCTGAAAATTGTATACGGTTGCTGAGAAATAGCCATATTTAAAACTGTAGGTTTTACATTTTACATACAGAAATTGTTTTATGGAATAGGAAGAATTTTCACGTTTGCTGTGTGTTAGACATTTTACATAATTGGTTAAATGCTCAAACTTTTGAGGCAGGATTGTGCACCCCTTTTTGAGCTAAAGATAATCTTAATGTGGAATAGCAAAAATTCTGATGGTACTTTAATTATGAACACCATTGTTCCTTTCGGGCTGTAGTGGGTTATTTACAGTACGCTTCATGAGGGAATAAATATGCAGGGTCTGTTAAAAGGTGTGGTACAAATTTAATGTATTATAGCATCCTAAATAATTAAAATATGCACATCATGTTTAGTTTCTCTGACACACTATCTCAGAAGGTTTTTATACAATTCAGTCAACTTCAACATCTACACTTTTGTGGCACACACATCATCTAGTCTGTGAAACACCTGGTCTAAAACATTTCACACAGTCTGAGCCCATTGTGGTGGTGCATCATCTGGGAAACCCAGTCACCCAGCTCTGGTAATGCAAACGCGCCTAGCATAGCAAGGTAATTTTTAGAATTAACTGTATTTTCAGAGAAAAAATGACCCAAAATACAGTCAACTACCAAACAACACCACACATTTACTTTAGGGCTGTCACATACATCTTCCATCACAGTATATGGATTGGTTTTGCCCCAGATGCAAAGATTATGTTTGTGTAGCTTACAACTCATGTGGAATGTTGCTTAATCAGAAAATGCAAGATTGCTTAGGAAATTTCCATCTTCCTCTAAAAGAACATCTACAGTGAATTGCATACATTGCCATCTGGCTTCATTGTGTACCGCAGTTGCAATCAGTATGGATACATCTGTTAACATTTCCAAAGGACCCAGTCCATGGTTGCCCTAGGGATTTACAGCTCTTGCCATACCCTCCAAATTGACTTCTGTGTGAATGCTGAAAAGCCAGATTCAGATTCAGATTCTTTATTAGTCATTCAGCATTGTTACATGCAATACACTTCGTCAGTTCACCTAACCTATTAATTTTACAAAAAAAAAAATTACATATTTAAGTTGATATTGGGCATTTCTAAAAATTCTATCTATTCTGTATCAGCTATGTCGTCCAGTGTGATGCTTCAAATCAATGCTTCCTGTATACATACTGATGTCTATGAGAGTGGATGCTTGGAGTTGCTTTGAATCTGTGTGACCGATTTGGTCTGAATAAACCATTCCACACATTGAGCTTCTCTCAAACTTTTGCCATTAATCTTCATGCATGACTACCTGGAACACATACAAACAAAACGTTGTGAGTTTGTCTGTCATATAAACCATACATAGTGTGAACACAATTAGTCTGGGTGCCATAAAACACTGAAGTTGTAGTGTACCTTTTGAGACACCCTGCACTATGAAGCAGTAATCAAAATGCCTAATTCCTGAAACAGATGTTTACAGTGTGTTACATTTACAATATTTTCTGCCCAATTCAAACTTTCTTCCTTAAAGGTGAGTTATCAAAGAGCATTGTTCCCTATGACAGTATCAAATGAAAATATGCAAAATATATTAATTTACTGTTTTGTTTCATTTAGAAATTTACAATGATTTTTAAGTGCAAGTGTGGCTGAACTGGGTTCTTTTAGGGAGTTAAAATGTGTTTTTTCCAAATTTATTCTCATAAATATTGACATCTAAAAATGTTGAAGATTCTATCCCACTTATTCTTTCCATACCACATGTCATGTTTATCATTGGTTCAGTACCTCAAGATTTTCGGAAGTGAATCTGTTGTGCCTTTTTGAAATTGAGAGTGAAGTCATTTTGAGAAAACCATTAACATATTGAACAATATGAGATAGTACTTAATCTGTTGGTGCATGCATATTTTGAGTGATTACAATCAGAGTCATCTAAAAAAAAAAAACTAATTTACAATTCAAAATAACTAAGTCACAGAAAATACAAACTGGAGATATTTCATCATTTAATGATTGTAAAATTTGATGTGTAAATGTCATTCTTAATTGAGAAACTCCTCTGTTATTTACTAAGGACATAATTGTTGTACAGGCAGGATGCTACTCTAGGGTATATAACCTTCTCAGAAATTTTGGAAAATTATGTCAATAATGAATCAGGTCAGTAGTTATTGATGCCTCTGTACTGATCTTTCTTTAAGAGTGGTTTAACAGTAGTATATTTCAATCTCTCTGGGAAAAATGCTCTGAATTAGTGATGCATTACATATTTCAGAAGAGACAGTACTATTTTAAGGGAAAAACTCCCTAGTTCTCTGTAGGCTTTTCCAACACACTGCTTTGATTTTTCTCTTGAACTGGTTGTCCCTATAATTTCTGCTACTATACTTTTAAGAAATAATTATTACACTAGCTGATACCTGTGACAGATCATTTATATCTTTTGCATTTAAATTAACAGTGATGTTACCCTGTTGTGTGACCTTTTTCCCTGACTTTCATTTCATTACTTCTCATACAGACTTAAGTTTTTTTGTCAGAATTATGATTTCTGACACAATGTCCAAGTTCTTTTATTGTTTTAATAACTTTTCTTGGATATTTTGAGTAGTTTTTATAATGTACCTTTGCTACACTACCTTTACATGTTATTGTTCTTTCTTTCATAAGGTACTTAAATTGTTACACTGATTCATGCTTTTTTACATGATAGTTTGATGTCCTCTCCAATTAGTTTATGAGGAAAGCTGTTTTTGATATGAAGCTATTATAGAATGGATTAAATTTTATGTCAGCATTTGGTTCACTATAAATTTTATCCCTGGACATGTCATGTAAACTATTATTAAAAATTTGCAATGCAGTCATTAATTATACTGACTGATTTCCACAGAGGCAATATGTTATTTTACTTAACTGCTTGTGCATCATGATCAGAGAGGGTCTTTGTTACTGAATATGAGTTATTTTATTGCTTTGAGCTTTATCAGATGTATTATAAACTATAGTTCTACTGTCTTTATCCACTTATGTTTGAAAGCTAATAATTGAGATCAAATTGTAGACTCCAAATAAGCTTTCCAGAATTTTTTTATAAAATCTACTTTGAAATCAACTCAGACTACTTGTTATCTGACAGCACAACACTGACTCCACACGGCTCATAAACAGTTCAAAATTTCCCAGTGGGGGATCTATTTACAGTTACAATTATAAGCGAACTATTTTTCAGTATTAATTCAAAAGCACACAACTCTATGTTCTGACAACTAAAAAATATATATTTTTCAATGTTTTTGATGTTTAAAATACTAATCAGTCTTGATTGAAAGAATTTATTAAAAACTAAATTTATTAAATTTATTAAAAATGTATTAAACTTATTAAAATTTATTAAAAACTAAAAATCACACATCAAAATGGTAATCAGTTTCATCAAAAATCTTCAGACCATGTCTCTTAAATATTAAACATAAATATTCTTTAGAAGCATCAAAATTACACACTTCATTTTGAATTTGTTTTCTGTCATTATATCTGTAAGAACTCTTCTTTTCCCATCCTAGTTCTACATGAATAAGGTCCTAAGGTGTAATCTTTTATTACTATAGTGTAACCTTTCATATTTAACTTCTATAACTCTGTGGTTATGTGATATTTTGATTGACATAGGATAACTGTCTTTTCAGAACTCTAATTTTTTAAAATAGATAAAAAGCTCTTCTACCTTATTACTCAGTCATCTAGCAATATAACGAAATAAACTCCCTTACATTTCTGTGCATTCTCAAGCAATTTGTGGAGCTCTTCTGTTATTGTAACTAACTACACAACAGGATACCTGAATCCTGACTCTAGCCCTAAAAAGGTTCCCCTTGAACAACAGTAACCACTGCTTTGTGTGATGGTGGCCATGTTCATTTTCTGCAAGAAGCTCAGTAAACCTATATTTTCCTCTCTTATTTATGTGTAGGTCATGTTTAGTATATCCCCATCTCCCAATTATAGCAACAGACACTAAACTAATGTGAAATTTCATTGCACTCAGCAGCATCCTGCTCAACTTCATCTGATGTTCTACAGTAGTGTTAACCCAGAACTGGTCATGGCACAAAACTCACACTTTTGTGTGCTGTAGCTATTCCTATTCCATCCATGTCACACCACTTGCAATAATTTCTGTTTTTAATCAGGCTGTTCTCTATCCATTTGATATGATCACTTCATCTTCTTGTCAAAATTCTTACATAACTTTTCTATGTCCTCTGTCACCTGGCTAATGCTAGCACTTGGCTTCATGATTCTTATGATTGTTACCTTGCTCCTAAATTGTCCGGCCTATGGTTACTATTTAGAAGCAAGTCTCTCTTTTCTGTCTTCTTCTTATTCTCCTTTTCTAAAAAAAAAAAAATTATCAGTTTATCCCATGTAGTCCTTGTGGTCCTGAAGTTTATGCTGAAGTCACCTAACACAGTTGTGCATTTTGATTGGCTTTGATGTTTATTTAGAAGGACTTCAAGATTTTTTAAAGAGAAACAAAAGTTGTGTAGGTTACTTGCCATCTTTTGCAACTGTAATGAAAATTTTATTCACACCAGATGCATTCATTTTATTTTAAAGCATCTTCATTAGTCACTTTAACAATATGGTTTTTTTCTTACAATTTTGTTTGTTATGATTGTGAACAATTTGCATGTTTTACTTACTACAATTGTTTGTTCTTTTCATTGCTCAAGTTTCTTTTTTGTTATTGTTGTTTACTGCATTTTTCTTCACCTTCCAGATAAGTGTACTGAATTTTTGCACACTGAACTATCATTGCACTTGATCTATTTGTGTTTCTATACTGGGAAATATCAATGTCCTCCTGCCATTCAATGTGTTTTATTTTCCTATTGCATGATGCATTTGTCTATAGTTTGCTGTATTAGTGACAACATGTAAAAGTTACCTGTTGGTGATTTGTATATCCACACAGTTATAGTTCCCTTTACCATTTGTTCACACACACAGCATTTAAAGTGTTTTTCAACACATTTCTTTTGTTTTTTCTTTTGATTTACAGTCCTTTCTAACAAATATACATACTCCTCCACACCTACAGGTTTTGATACAGAAATAACCAGTCATTTAAAAATCTATAATTCTACTAGTGCTTGTGTCTGTTTCTCTAAACCAGTGCTCATTGATTCAAAGTTCTAAACTTCCTTAAAATCATCTAGGAGCATTTCCAATTCACCCCTTTGGCTACTCAAACCTTGTACATTTTGGTACATCAATGTTATACATAGTATACATTCTACTTTTTACCTTAGTAATTTCTTGATGCTGTTTGACAGTTGGACCTACTGCTGATGTGATGGTAGTTTTGCCCTTCTCTCATATGCTGGTTGCATGGTTGCCGCTACTTCTACTGCTAATTGTCTTTATGCTGGTTGATTTGATGTTGATGTTGTTTATACTGCCACTAGTATTCTATGTTTTAGCCAGAGTTTTAGGCTACAAGCTGCTGGAAGCAGACACAACCAACAGTTATCTTGATCACTGAACAAATAATTAAAATTATTTATGGAAAGGTAGGTATAAGACAGTTTTGTGAATAAAACATTCTTGAGTACATGAAAGCTTGGAAGTATTCCACAGAGCCCCAAAGGAACATGCCCTGAACACCCTATAGGACCTAGAAATTTTTACCCATAAACAGTTTTGAAAAGACAGACTGAATTTAGCTATAACTGGTTTTCTAGCATTTTTCAAGAACTGACATATACAGCCTATGACACATCCTCCTGCTGTTGACTGGGTGACTCCTGCCTCATGTTTGCTACGCCCTCACGGCTGCAAAGTAAACAACTTGCCTATGGTTCCACTGTGCCGTTGCTCCAGCAAGATGAAACTTCCTTCTAAAATATTTTAATTTAAAAGTCAGATTGATATATTATTTATAATGTGTTTTACAAGTATACACATTTCAGTGTATTGCTTAGTTAACTCTGAATTCATAGGTTATATATTTTTTATTACTCAACACATGTTAATATAAAGGCACAACCTAATGTTAATGCAGAATTTATTTAACAGTAAGGTTCATGTGATTGACATATATGTATTATTGTGCAGAAAATTCAGTGAATACTTGCTGTCAGGTTTAAGTACATCTGGACTAATTGCCACTATCTGAAAAGGCAAATTTTCTGAGTACATAACTAAACTCATTTACATCATGTTTCATTATTTGACCTTGAATGTTTGTAAATAACAGGTTGTGTCCTTATAAGTGCATGGGTGGAGTGGGGGGGGGGGGGCAAAACAAAAAAAAAAATTAAAAAATTAATGAAATTTCATGGCAACACCCCACACTAAAACCACCATGTGACAAAGCAGGCAGGGATATTTTTATTTCCCCTCTTGTTTTGTCATCTGCCTCCTTAAAATTCATTTTTTTCATTTTTAAATTAATTACCATTAATATACATGAGTATAATCTGCATTTTCATAAAAGAGAAAGGTTGGCCCACAGTTTTAAAGAACATAGCACCAGATCTAATTTTGTGCTTAGTATTATGTGTGTACTGTAACTGATTTTCTAATTTATTCTGACTATTCCTGGTTAGTATCTTTTGTTATAGGGTGAAATCAGTAATTGTTTTGTAACTTAAATTCTATTGTTGACATATAAACAAATATAAATTCTGTACTAATTATAAACATTTGGAGGAACAACTAATAGTATTCTTAAGGGATCTATTTGGCTCTATTTGAAAACATGTTAGCAAAGCCAGCCCTAATTCCAAAGTAATTAACAGTTTCATCAAAAGTATTGTTTGCATACCTATATATTTTAATTTCATGATTTAAACAAATAATTCAGTTTAACCCTCATAGGAGAAGAAACTGTTAAAAAGAACCTGTTTTTTGATGTTGTTGTTGTTGTTGTGGTCTTCAGTCCTGAGACTGGTTTGATGCAGCTCTCCATGCTACTCTATCCTGTGCAAGCTTCTTCATCTCCCAGTACCTACTGCAACCTACATCCTTTTGAATCTGCTTACTGTATTCATCTCTTGGTCTCCCTCTACGATTTTTACCCTCCACGCTACCCTCCAATTGGTGATCCCTTGAGGCCTCAGAACATGTCCTACCAACCGATCCCTTCTTCTAGTCAAGTTGTGCCACAAACTTCTTTTCTCCTCAGTCCTATTCAATCCCTCCTCATTAGTTATGTGATCTACCCATCTAATCTTGAGCATTCTTCTGTAGCACCATATTTCGAAAGCTTCTATTCTCTTCTTGTCCAAACTGTTTATCGTCCATGTTTCACTTCCATACATGGCCACACTCCATACAAATATTTTCAGAAATGACTTCCTGACACTTAAATCTATATTTGATGTTAACAAATTCCTCTTCTTCAGAAACATTTTCCTTGCCATTGCCAATCTACATTTTATATCCTCTCTACTTTGACCATCATCAGTTATTTTGCTCCTTAATATTTTTTGATGTATTCAGTTAATTTAATGAGTTAAGTTTTAATTGTAATTTCTGTTAATTAAACAACAGACAGTGTGGAGTTTCAGTACATATTATTGTGAGGATATATAAGGGCCCAAATTTTGGTCCCAAGATAATCCACGGCCGAGTTTCATATGAGAAACCTGTGTTGATTAGAACAACAACATCAATGCATCAATGTAACTGTGAAATAAGTGCAACACAATTAGGCCATGTGTTAAAACAATGACAGTATCTGTTCCATATGTGCCTGATTACTCCAAAGGAACTGTGAATTACATGGTTATGTTTTAGATGTTCAACAGGAAACTGTTGTAGTAGTATGTGGATGTTCGCCTGAAAACTATTAATGAGGCTTATCAAAAGTTAAACAATAGTGCACTGGCCGTATTAAATGTGTATGTGTGTGTGTGTGTGGGGGGGGGGGGGGGTTGTGAAACGTGAAAGCAAACAACTGTGAAATACAGATGTGTACCAGTCGGGTACATCATTTACAGTAGACAGTACTGCACTTCTATCCCCTATTTTTTTCAGTCAGTATGTCAGCACCGAGGACAACAAATCAAGAAATAAAAGAGCGCAAACATTGTCACAACCTGTCAGCCAGAACATGCATCTTTGTATAATTTGTGAGCTCTATTGATAGCTGATGCTTCAATTTTTTATGTTAATAGTTCTGACACTGAACCTTGTTTTGCAAATTCTTTATTTTTGGTGATTGTACTTTTTTAAAATATTTTTTAACATTTTAATTTTTTATGGTGAGGCTTGATACTGTTTAACAAACCGCTTTAATCTCAATTGCAGGTATATGATGAAGGCAGTATCTGGAAAGGTGTAAAAAATTTAGAAATTTATTAAGCAATAGCAAAAGTATTTCCTTTATTCATAGATACCAGACACATTTACCAGAAAATTCCTAGGGATGTAAAATTTTCCTCTGAAGGAAGTCACTTACAACAGATTAATTTGAATTTTTTTTTTTTTTTTTCATTTAGGCATTTCACCAAATATGTAATGTTAATGGCAGAGATAGGAAAGGCTCGAAGATAAGCTACATTCTTCACTACAAGCTTATCTAGCCTGCTCAAGAGCACAAAATCAACTCCAATCAGACATACTATGAAATAGATTCTGTGCAAAATCTTACATCCAAATTTTTGAGAGCACATGTTTCAATGTAACTCAGGAAACTTGTTAATTCTTTCAATATGACTGTGCAAAATATTGGGTTATCTACTGCCTATACAATACTCTTGGCCCTCACTTTTACTCAGTGAATAGTAAGCCAGCATCTTGTTCTTCAATTTGAGGCATACAATAATAGACACCTGCAAGTGTATCATGTGCTGAACTGAGTCTCATGTTTATTTTATCTATGTATTAACTCCATTAAGTTGTTCCCAGTTAGACTTCAAGCAACTTTAATTGTAATTTTTAATTTTGGGTACAAGCAGCAGGTCATTTTAATTTTTTTTAAATTGAGACACTGTAACTGTAAACTCTTAAAGAACTTCCTGTGAGCCATTTGAACCCTATAATCTGCTGTGAGTCTAGTGCATTCAAATTTGGGCTGATGATTCATATGTCAGTCATGTAACAAATATTAAATTTTGCAAACAATCCATAAAAGTCACTGGAAGATAATTTCCATAGATTAAGAATAGGATTGGACATAGTATAGATGTAGGGCCTTTCACTGTTTGGTAGCATGCTGGTTATCATTAAACATAATGTTTTGTGAACGATTCCTCAAAATCATTGGCAGATCATTTCTGTACATTAGCATTAGTGGTTAATACAGAACATTGTTGTGTTCTACATTTTATATTTCCTATTTAGAGGTTAGTTTAATTCTCTTCTTTATTTTTATTTCTGTTGTACTGTTTGCATTCATTCACTCGCAGATTGTGTTCCAAAACTCCCATCATGCTGCTGAGTCCTCATGGATGTAAAATGATTTGAGTTACACA
This sequence comes from Schistocerca serialis cubense, assembly GCF_023864345.2. Lineage (NCBI taxonomy): Eukaryota > Metazoa > Arthropoda > Insecta > Orthoptera > Acrididae > Schistocerca > Schistocerca serialis. The sequence goes on from NC_064638.1 coordinate 305,021,249, forward strand.
TTAATAGGGAAAAGTAGCCACTGTAGGTTCCTTCAGTAACGTATACAAGCAACCAGTTTGATAGTCCTGATCTACTCATGGTGATAATTATGGAAATAACTTCTATATTACTTTATACAGTTATGGTACTTTAAAAAGAGCTGCTACTCCTCCTCCTGTACTGCTCAGCTACTGTTTTCATCTAATACTTTTTTTAAAAAAAGACCACTATCAGCTTTTTAAATATCAACGAAGTCAAAATCTGTTTAGTTCAAACATGAGAGGTTTGTGAATCTAAATATTCTGATTAGTGAGTGACTGGTGAGGTATTCTTTTATTTTGTTTTAGAAAATCTGTGGTTTTTACAGTTTCCTGCCTGATGTTTATAAGAAACCTATTATACAGGATGTTTGAGAATTCCCTTTACAAATTTCTAGAACTTGTAGAGGGAATTGAGTACATGATATTTTGAATAGGAACCCATGCCCAGAAACATATCATTTCCCTTCTATGACAGTTTCAGTTCAGATGGTTAATGCATCCACTTCTACTTCAGAAAGTGAATTAGGCATGGTGTAGTACAGTTATTAGATAACAACCCAACAAAACCAAAAATAACTCAGCATATTGTACTTACAGAACAGTACTGGTACACTACAATAGCAGCTAGATGTGGCAACCATCATTGTTACAGACATGGTACCTACTAAGCACGTTTTGGCACACTCTCTCCATTCCACCTGGTGTCTCTTCAGTTTCTAGTGCAGTGACCAGAACTCATGCCAGCATATCTTTCTCACTCTGCATAGGAGTTTCATAAATTAACTCAGCACGCAACCCCCCAAGAAGTAGTCCATGTCATCCTGCCTACTCTATTGCATACCAGGACAAGCAACTCTGTGATTTTTCTCTTTCCATCAGCAGATGTGGAAGCATTACATACTTGAACTGAAACAGCCTTACAACAGAAACAGTATTTTTCTGGAGATGGGTTCCTATTCGAAATTTTATCTACTCACTCCCTTCCACAAGTCCCAGAAGTTTGTTACGGGAATTTCTGAATGCTCTGTAGTCTTTGGTATGGGAAAATTAAACTTCATTCTGAATATTCGACAAGGACACATAGTTCACATGGAAGTTATTTTTTTCTTCTATTGTTGTGGCACAGAACTGATAGTTCACCCTTAATGCTGAATTCACTTTTCTTACAAACTAAAGAGAAAAATAATGGAGTAAGTTGCAAGCTTTTCAGATGAAGATAACTCAGCCCACAGCTTTTGTAAGTCAAAAGTCCTGAAGGAAATCCTCATTTGTGTGCACAGTTGCTACTCATAATATCACAGTATCAAACTTGCTACAAAACATACTTTCTGCCTCCACCAGTTCTTACACTCCTTCAGATCCTTAGATAATGACAATATCTTCTATCACTATCCTATGTCTAACACTACATTTCACAATGTTTGCACCCTAATTTTTCTCACATCTGTTTTTTTGTGTGACTTTTCTTGTGACCTGTCAGAGGAATCTTTTCTGTTAGTCTTCTTCGAACTGCTTCCTTCTTATGGTATAAGGCAGTACTTTTCTGCCTTATGTTAGAGAATGGGCCATATTTGTTTTTCAGTTTGATAGTAAATTAACAGTGTGAACTAACCTCTTTCTACACTTTAATCTACAGCTTTTAGATCCATCTGAAGTACACACATTCTGGCCTTATGCCTTAGCTGTCTCTCCTCTGAACTCTATGTAGTCATAGGAGAACTTAATTAATAACAGTGAGGACTGCTGATGTATGAAACATTTTGTCTTCATTTCTGCTGCATTGTTGCATTTCTGAGAAAGCTAGAATTCCTGTCTGCATAGAATAGCTATTCCCCTTCAATAACAGAGGTAAATTTTTAGGGATAATTATAAGTTATTGTAGAGGTAAATAATATCTTTAACACAAACCCAAGCAATATACTAAGAAATCATTACTGATCACCAGAAACAAATAGATTACTGTTCAATATCAAATTGTTGACTTGGAAAGAGAAGCTTTCATAGGTGTATCCAGTCAGATGGAGAAGGCAGCTTCTCCCACCTTCCCCCCTATCCCCCCACCCTTGCCTCCCCCAAAAACATTTCTACACAAATTGAACTGAAATCTTGTTCTGACCCAATGGCAGACACATCACTTAAAGTTCAGTTTGGAAAAAAGGTGGACAATATGATGGATACACAGTACTGTTTGTCATGAAACTTCAAAACTAACTCACATTCAATGTACAACTAATCTGAACTATCCCCTTCACCTCCCCCCGCCTCTACCACCTCCCCCCATCCGCCCCCCCCCCCCCTCCCCTCTCTCCCTTGCTCAGACACAGGGTATGCTCCTGCTTGGATATCAATATTCTGCTGAGCCCAGTGTCTCTCATTTTATGCAGTTTTGTGTGTATGGAAGTATACAGTCCATAGAAGTCCCTTCATTCAGTGCCAGTAGGTAGCTTGAAAATGTTGCAGCAAGCAGATGCAGGTCTCAGCCCTGAAAAATCCACATTGAGTGGAGCGCATTGTGCAACTTGCCATTTATTAAAATAAAGGTCATTTATTTGTCAAATACCTTATTTTCTGTTTTATAGTTTGAGTGGAAATAAGAGGACAGTAGAGTCCTCTCGCACTGTATACTCGGAACTTCACTGCATGAACACAGCAGCCAGAGGCCTGGAAGTAAACAGCCGAGTACACTATATTTTCTGGGCGCATCTGCACCCTCATGAAGTACGCTATAAGGAACGACTTCAAAAAATGCTGAAGATAGACAAATTTCGTTGTGACGATAAATAGTTCATTAACAATATTGTAATTGAAGTATTTTTGTTTCTTAAATAATCTCCCCGCAGACGTTAATGTAGCTGATGTGTTGAACAGAAAAACACCCGAAGCCACACTGTTTCTGTGGAAAGCGTTGTAGCACGAAATTCGTTACTGCCACGCCCCTGCCGTTTAGGCAACCCAAAATACAAAGTTGTGAAGCGGTAGGCCGCTGTTAAGGGCGCGACTTTGTACGGCCTATTTCAATTAGCTGTTTAGATGTTCCCAGAATGTTTCAAAAATTCATAGGAAACCTGAGGTAATTGTTGCATTCATATGCTCTTCCAGCATAATCTACATTCCATCCAGTATCAAATAAGTCTTGAGAAAGACAATTAGCAATCAATACTCCACTCAGCTCAATTCGCTCAAGAGTTCATCACACACTGCAGGAATTACTAAGACGTCTGTACAGTTCTCCGTAAGTCGCGCCAGTTTTCTTGTTGTGGTTCTTGGGATGTCACAGAGGTAAGTCTGTTAATGGATTATCAACTTAATACTTAAATGTTTCAAAACATTAAGAATTCATTTTCTTACAATTTTCTCCATAATTTTGCTCAAATATTACGAACATGTGGGTTCCAATAACAATAACTTAACAGTCCAAAATATTGCACTGTTACCAATTAAAGCTTCTAAGCGTTACCAGTTTTCCTGCTGTAATTGAATTACCCTATGTACCTATTCCGAAAGTGTATTGAAGGGCGAACGGGATAAATTTATGATTGACTCATAGAAATACATAGGATTCACTATAAAGAAATTGTCATATAAGATGCGGGAAAAACAGACACTTATATCTTTCTGTGCAAGCTCTGATTTCTATTATTTTATTATGATGTTCATTCTCCCTATTTAAGTGGGCGCCAATAAATTATTTTCAGTCTGAGGAGAAAGTTGGTGCTTGAAATTTCATGATAAGATCTTCCCGCAACGAAAAGCACCTTTGTGTTAATGACTGCCACTCCAATGCACGTATCATATTCGTGACGCTCTCTCCCCTGTTTCGCGATAGTACAAAAGGAGCTGCCCTTCTTTGAACTTTTCCGATGTCCTCTGTCGATCTTCTCTGATGCAGATCCCACACCGCACAGCAGTATTCCAGAAGAGGACGTACAAGCGTAGTATAGGCAGTCTCCTTAGCAGACCTGTTGCATCTTCTCAGTGTTCGGCCAATAAATCGTAGTCTTTGGTTTGCTTTACCCACAACATTATGTATGTGACCTTTGCAACTTAAGTTATTCGTAATTGTAATATCTAAGTATTAAGCTGAAATTACGGCCTTCAGATTTGTCCAATGAGTCGTGATCACTGAATAACAAACAACATTGCGAGACGTGGACTAGCAGCAGGTGCCGGCGGCTATAACTTCGACGCTCTGTAGCGTCCTTGGATGGCGCTTCCGGACACGTGTTCCTATACTCGATTTGTTCCCCAAGACGCCCACTAAAATGTCTCGAAGTTTGTCGTAACATTTCTGGGACTCCGTGTATACAGGGTGGTCCATTGATCGTGACCGGGCCAAATATCTCACGAAATAAGCGTCAAACGAAAAAAACTACAAAGGACGAAACTTGTGTAGCTTGAAGGGGGAAACCAGATGGCGCTATGGTTGGCCCGCTAGATGGCGCTGCCATAGGTCAAATGGATATCAACTGCGTTTTTTTTAAAAATAGGAACCCCCATTTTTATTACGTATTCGTGTAGTACGTAAAGAAACATGAATGTTTTACTTGGACCACTTTTTTCGCTTTGTGATGGATGGCGCTGTAACAGTCAAAAACATAAAGCTCACAATATTAGATAAACAGTTGGTAACAAGTAGGTTTTTTACATTAAAATACAGAGCGTAGGTACGTTTGAACATTTTATTTCGGTTGTTCCAATGTGATACATGTACCTTTGTGAACTTATCGTTTCTGAGAACGCATGCTGTTACAGCGTGATTACCTGTAAATATCACATTAATGCAATAAATGCTCAGAATGATGTCCGTAAACCTCAATGCATTTGGCAATACGTGTAACGACATTCCTCTCGACAGCGAGTAGTTCGCCTTCCGTAATGTTCGCACATGCACTCACAATGCGCTGACGCATGTTGTCAGGCGCTGTCGGTGGATCACGATAGCAAATATCCTTCAACTTTCCCCACAGAAAGAAATCCGGGGACGTCATATCCGGTGAACGTGCGGTGCTTCGACGACCAATCCAACTGTCATGAAATATGTTATTCAATACCGCTTCAACCGCACGCGAGCTATGTGCCGGACATCCATCAAGCTGGAAGTACATCTCCATTCTGTCATGCAGTGAAACATCTTGTAGTAACATCGAAAGAACATTACGTAGGAAATCAGTACACATTGCACCATTTAGATTGCCATCCATAAAATGGGGCCAATTATCGTTCCTCCCATAATGCCGCACCAAAAATTAACCCGCCAAGGTCGCTGATGTTCCACTTGTCGCAGCCATCGTAAATTTTCCGTTGCCCAATAGTGCATATTATGCCGGTTTACGATATCGCTGTTGGCGAATGACGCTTCGTCGCTAAATAGAACGCGAGCAGAAAATCTGTCATCGTCCCGTAATTTCTCTTGCGCCCAGTGGAAAAACTGTACACGACGTTCAAAGTCGTCGCCATGCAATTCCTGGTGCACAGAAATATGGTACGGGTGCAAGCGATGTTGATGTAACATTCTCAACACCGACGTTTTTGAGATTCCTGATTCTCGCACAATTTGTCTGCTACTGACGTGCGGATTAGCCGCGACAGCAGCTAAAACACCTACTTGGGCATCATCATTTGTTGCAGGTCGTGGCTGACGTTTCACATGTGGCTGAACACTTCCTGTTTCCTTAAGTAACGTAACTACCCGGCGAACGTTCCGGACACTTGGATGAGGTCGTCCAGGATATCGAGCGGCATACATAGCACACGCCAGTTGGGCATTTTGATCACAATAGCCATACATCAACACGATATCGACCATTTCAGCAAATGGTAAAAAGTCCATTTTAACATAGATAATGTATCACGAAGGAAATATTGTCCGCATTGGCGGAATGTTACGTGATACCACGTACTTATATATTTGTGACTATTACAGCGACTGATGACCTCAGAAGTTAAGTCGCATAGTGCTCAGAGCCATTTGACTGTTACAGCGCCATCTATCACAAAGCAAAAAAAGTGGCCCAAATAAAACATTCATATTTCTTTACGTACTACACGAATATCTAATAAAAAGGGGGTTCCTGTTTTTAAAAAACGCAGTTGATATCAGTGTAACCTATGGCAGCGCCATCTAGCGGGCCAACCATAGCGCCATCTGGTTTCCCCCTTCAAGCTAGTCGAGTTTCGTTCTTTGTAGGTTAGATATTTGGCCCGGGCACTATCAATGGACCACCCTGTATAGAATCCGACGAAAAGAATTTTGTTGTTCGGCGCCATTCCCGTATACCTTTGCTGCGTGATCCATTTATGTTGTAACGGTCCAGTTACATTTTTTTCCATTCCTTGGCAAAATATTTTTTTGCAATAAAGTGAGGAAAGGTGTTAATTTATAAATGTTGCAGAGTGACGGGAGAATGAAGGAAAGTGAGGAAATATCCTTTTATTAATGTTTTTGAAAAAAAAATTTATATCGCTGTTAAGAGGCTTAGTCTCCAGCCATCGTCGAGTTCTGGGGAATGAGGTAGGTATAAGATTGACGGGCGCAAGAGCGGGGGCGCAAAATCCACGTAAGAGGCGGCGTCCGCAAACCGTCACTCTCACAAAAAAAATAGGATTTGAACTGTGTATTTGTCAGTCGTAGTTTTTGGACAGAAGAAATAATGGTTGCGCCAAGATAGAGCTAAAGCTAGTTTTACAAATATTGATTGAAAGACTGTTAGGACGCGCATGATGAAGTGCAGTGGCTTCAACTTTATTGTAAGAATACACATTCTTCTATTCTGCATGGTCAGCAGTTACTTTTACAAACTGAACTACAGTGAATTGAAATTGTCGTATTTTCAGTCAGTTGCAGTGTTTACAGTTTACTTAAATTGTTACGTGGAACTCAGCCAATAACTTATTCCATAGTTTGTCAGTGAGTATTCTCTGGATATGAGTCACGCCCAGTGCGGTGCAACATTATTCTCGTAGTCAGATCCTTATTCTAGGCCCTCAGTCATGTGTATTATGATGGCTAATTAATGTTTACAGAGAATTTTTACTTTAGGCCCCTAATGGCGGTGGCTCACCCAGTCAAACTACACAGAATGCCCCAGAAGGAATGATTAATATTCAGGCATATGACACGAACGCTCATTTGAAGCAAAAAGCTTCATATGGACATACGCCCCATTCCGGATGGTTTCAAGATAGAACACATTTAATGTACATTTATTTCTGGAATAATGCCACGCACGTATGTGTCTCACCCACCCAACCTCTTTGACGTTTTATTTTATCCCTCGTTTCTTTAACCTCTTTTTCGGCGTGTGTTTCTGTTATAGAAATAAGAATGTATCTAAAACTGCACCATATGGGTTCCCTTTGTGAAGTCTCCCCTCGCTTTAAAATTTTCTAGCTTTCCAATATTGTTTGAACTATTCAGCAAAACTTTTTGCATGATTTTTGTGAAGCATAATTCAAACTAGCTGTGCGTAAATCCATCGTTTCCATGAATAACAATACACAGTAAATATTCTGAATCTCAGACACCATAGGGTATATGTTGACATTAAATATTATACTTCAAATGAGCGGTCCTATCCTATCGCTGAATGTTTACCATACCGCCTGAGAGAACCAGTATAAAAACGTCAATCTACAAATTTGAACTTGGGTTATAAATCTTATGTAAAACTTATCGGAAGAGGAAACCGCCACATTGTTCTGAACTAAATTTTGACAGCAAATCCACAGAAATGTGTAGAGAATCTAAGACATGATATCCTGTTTCGAAACGACATTATTCGTTCTTTTGCCGGCCGCTGTGGCCGAGCGATTCTAGGCGCTTCAGTCACGAACCGCGCTGCTGCAACAGTCGCAGGTTCGAATCCTGCCTCGGGCATGGATGTGTGTGGCGTCCTTAGGATAGTTAGGTTTAAGTAGTTCTAAGTCTAGGGGACTGATGACCTCAGATGTTAAGTGCTTAGAGCCACTTGAACCATTCGCTCTTTTAATTTGGGAAAGTATCTCTACTAGCCGGCCCAACTCGTACGTCAAAATTAAATACATCATACCTCATCAACAGTAAAAGATATTTGCTTCAGTCAGCTTTTTATGATGACTATAACGTCAGCTTTAACAAAGATGCAAATAGCGAAATCCGTTCTTTTTTTTTTTCCACAACACTGCGTTCCTACTTCCATTCTGCTGTTGTTTTGTACGAATGTTATGTATACAGGGTATCAGACAAATAATAGCGCAAACTTCGTGAGAAAAACTAGCTTTCCTCTCTATTTTCATAGAGTCGTATGTGTACTGTCCGTACAGGTAGCGCACTGACGAATAGCCGTCGTTCTGGCAGCGTTGCGTCACGGAGAGATCACAGCTACGTGTGACCGGAAGAGGAGTTCCGTTCGTCGCGACGGGCGAACCGCCGCTGTGGAACGTGGCAGTCGCTCTACAGGCCGACCTGTAGCGCTCTTGTGCGCCAGTATTCTGGCAAGCAGGCGAGGACGCACTGGGACTCCCCGCCCAAGAACATTTTACTAACAGCTTTATATTTTGATGTACAACAATTCCTAGATTTATAAAATAACTTTCGGCAAATAAAGTAACATGAAAACAGTTTGAAAGTGTCAAGGAATTTTAGAAATAACAAGTTATGTTTAACACGACATCCTTTCCGCTTGTCCGCTTGATGGTCAGAACACATCGATGCGCTTGCTGACTCATCGGTCGCAAAGAGTTATTGAGCCACGTAAAGGCGCCCATTCGCAGACTGATCACACCTTCTGCTAACAACAAACCGGACTCGGCCCCCGAGCCCACAAGACAGTACCAGCAATCCGTAAGAAGTCGAATGAGACAAGAGTAATGGAGGAAGGACTCCAGTAATTAAAAGAATAACATAAGCGCCTACTTTCCTGGCCGTAGGTGGAGACGACTGAAAAGAAACAGCACTGCTCTCATTTACATGCTCCCGTAGCCACAGACTGAGGTATCTGTGTTCATCAACGCAGTGATATGTCAAATACTGATAACTGAGACCACGCAGTTGGATTTTATAATGTCTAAATTACACTACTGGGCATTAAAATTGCTACGCCAAGAAGAAATGCAGATGATAAACGGGTATTCATTGGACAAATATATTATACTAGAACTGACATGTGATTACATTCTCACGCATTTGGGTGCATAGATCCTGAGAAATCAGTACCCAGAACAACCACCTCTGACCGTAATAACGGCCTTGAAACGCCTGGGCATTGCATTAAACAGAGCTTGGATGGCGTGTACAGTTACAGCTGCCCATGCAGCTTCAACATGATACCACAGTTAATCAAGAGTAGTGACTGGCGTATTGTGACGAGCCAGTTTCTCGGCCAACATTGACCAGACGTTTTCAATTGGTGAGAGATCTGGAGAATGTGCTGGCCAGGGTAACAGTCGAACACTTTCTGCATCCAGAAAGGCCCGTACAGGACCTGCAACATGCGGTCGTGCATTATCCTCCTGAAACATGAGGTTCCGCAGGGATCGAATGAAGGGTAGAGCCACGGGTCGTAACACATCTGAAATGTAACGTCCACTGTTCAAAGTGCAGTCAGTGCGAACAAAAGGTGACCGAGACGTGTAACCAATGGCACCCCATATCATCACGCCGGGTGATACGCCAGTATGGCGATGACGAATACATGCTTCCAATGTGGGTTCACCACGCTGTCGCCAAACACGGATGCGACCATCATGATGCTGTAAACAGAACCTGGATTCATCCGAAAAAAATGACGGTTTGCCATTCGTGCACCCAGGTTCGTCGTTGAGTACACCATTGCAGGCGCTCCTGTCTGTGATGCAGCGTCAAGGGTAACCGCAGCCATCATCTCCGAGCTGAAAGTCCATGCTGCTGCAAACGTCGTCGAACTGTTCGTGAAGATGGTTGTTGTCGTGCAAACGTCCGCATCTGTTGACTCAGGGATCGAGACGTGGCTGCACGATCCGTTACAGCCATGTGGATAAGATGCCTGTCATGTCGACTGCTCGTGATACGAGGCCGTTGGGATCCAGCACGGCGTTCCGTATTACCCTCCTCAACCCACCGATTCCATATTCTGCTAACAGTCATTGGATCTCGACCAACGCGAGCAGCAATGTCGCGATACGATAAACCGCAATTGCGATAGGCTACAATCCGACCTTTACCAAAGTCGAAAACGTGATGGAACGCATTTCTCCCCCTTACACGAGGCATCACAACAACGTTTCACCAGGCAACGCCGGTCAACTGCTGTTTGTGTATGAGAAATCGGTTGGAAACTTTCCTCATGTCAGCACGATGTAGGTGTCGCCACCGGCGCCAATCTTGTGTGAATGCTCTGAAAAGCTAATCATTTGCATATCACAGCATCTTCTTCCTGTCGGTTAAATTTCGCATCTGTAGCACGTCATCTTCGTGGTGCAGCAATTTTAATGGCCAGTAGTGTAGTTTCCTTGTAAGCGAAACTAAAGCAATGTATTAGGCATTAACTCAAGCAAATTATTGTTCTTATATTAAAACATTTATATACTGTTTTTTGTTGCTACTGCCTTCATTCCAAAGATTGCTTTGATGCACCGCTGCACTCCCATTTGAACGTGCTTGCTGTACTCGCCTCTTGGCCTCCTCCTGCAATTTTTACCTTCAAACTCCCCTTCAGTACTAAATTGACGACTACTTGATGTCTCAGAATGAGTCCTATCGACCGATCCCTTCTTTTAGTCAAGTGACGCCACAAATTTCTTTTCTCCCCAGTTCTATTTCAGTACCTCCTCATTATTTTTAAAAAAAGTCCGCATCGGTTCCACTTCTCTGTTTTTGTTTATAAATACGACCGGTTTTGGCCTCGGTATATGTCAAGTGTTCTGAGAGGGCCCTCTCAGGACGCCTGACATGTGCCACTAGGATAATGGCCTTCGGGGGCCGAAACCGGTCGTGCTTATAAATAAATAAAGAGAGAAGGGCAACTAGTGAGGAAATTTTTTTCAAAATCATTACCACAGTTGGGGTACTGTCACCAAATGTTCTATATACTGGACAAGAAATTGACCACCTCATTAGTTACGCGATCTACTCATCTAATTTTCACCATTCTTCTGTAGCGCCACACTTCAAAAGTCTCTATTCTGTTCCTCTCTGAGCTGCTTGTTGTCCACGGTTTACTTCTATAGTACACTAAACTCCAGATAAACACCTTCAGAAAAGAAGATGTTAACGAAGTTGTCTTTTCAGAAACGTTTTTTTTTTTTTTTTTGCAGTTGCCAAGCTACGTTTTATATCTTCTCCATTCCCGTCATCTTTGGAACTTCACTGCCCAAAATAGCAAAATTCATTTACTACTTTCAGTGGCTCATTTCCTACTCGAATTCCCTCAGCATCGCCTGATTTAACTCAACTACAAGCCATAACCAACATATTGTATAATATCCGTCTTTCTCTGTTGCTTACCTCCACTTTTCTCAGAATTTCAAACGTCTTGCACCATTTTGCATTGTCAAATGCTTATCCTATGAATGTGTCTTGATTTTTCTTCAGCCTTGCCTCCACTATCAGCTGCAACGTCAGAACTGCTTCTCTGGTGCCTTTACCTTTCCTCAAGCTAAACAGGTCGTCAGATAACAGATCCTCAATTGAAACTTCCTGGCAGATTAAAACTGTGTGCCCGACCGAGACTCGAACTCGGGACCTTTGCCTTTCGCGGGCAAGTGCTCTACCAAGTTCGCAGGAGAGCTTCTGTAAAGTTTGGAAGGTAGGAGACGAGATACTGGCAGAAGTAAAGCTGTGAGTAGCGGGCGTGAGTCGTGCTTCGGTAGCTCAGATGGTAGAGCACTTGCCCGCGAAAGACAAAGGTCCCGAGTTCGAGTCTCGGTCGGGCACACAGTTTTAATCTGCCAGGAAGTTTCATATCAGCGCACACTCAGCTGCAGAGTGAAAATCTCATTCTGGAAACACCTCCCAGGCTGTGGCTAAGCCATGTCTCGGCTGTATCCTTTCTTTCAGGAGTGCTGGTTCTGCAAGGTTCGCAGAAGAGCTTCTGTAAAGTTTGGAAGGTAGGAGACGAGATACTGGCAGAAGTAAAGCTGTGAGTAACGGGGGTGAGTCGTGCTTCTGTAGCTCAGATGGTTCATGGAGCTCAAAACGCTGCGAAATGTTGTACCGATTTGGAACATGGAATCTGTACGCAGATGGGCCATGCACATGGAATGGCGTGCGGGATTTGGTTACGTTTTTTCTTTCTTTATTATCTATCAGTACACTATTGGTTTCAAATTCTCTTTCATAGTTTAGAAGAAACTCTTGTTCTGTTGTTGCTACGGATGTACATTCTAATTTTGTTTGTCGTAACTGAAAGACGCCTTTTTCCATCCATATATAAAAAAAAAGGTTGGCAGAGAAAAAAATAAAACAAAAAAATACAAAAAATAAAATATAAAAACGTAAAAAAAAACGAGGGGTCCTTGGTTCAGTAAAAAAAAAGATGGCTCAGATGGATAGAGCGTCTGCCATGTAAAATTGGAAAAAAAATAAAAAATAAAAAAAAGGTAACGTGCTTGCCTGTCAGGTGCACGCTTAAAAAAAAAAAAAAAAAAAAAAAAAAAAAGATGGTAGAGCACTTGCCTGCGAAAGGCAAAGGTCCCGAGTTCGAGTCTCGGTCGGGCACACAGTTTTAATCTGCCAGGAAGTTTCATATCAGCGCACACTCCGCTGCAGAGTGAAAATCTCATTCTGGAGAGATCCTCAATTTCTTCTTCTGCATATTATTCCTGTCAGCAACTTGAATACATGAGCTATTAAGATGACTGTTCTGTAATCCTCGCACTTTTCGGCTTTAGCAATCTTCGAAATTGTGTGGATGATTTTTTTTCCGAAAGTCAGATCGTATATCGTCAATCTCATACGTTCTACACACCAACACGAGTAGTCGTTTTCTTGCCACTTCCAAAATAATTTTAGAAATTCTGATAGAAAGTTGTCTATCCTCTCTCTCTTATTCGATCTTAAGTCTTCCAAAGCTCTTTTAAATTCTGATTCTAATACTGGATCCCCTAACTCTTCTATGTCGACTCCTGTTATTTTCTTCTATCACGTCACTCTCCCCACATATCTGCTCTCTCCTTTGTATTTAATAGTGGAATTCCCATTTCACTCTTAATGTTACTACCCTTGCTTTTAATTTCACCGAAGGGTGTTTTGATTTTTTCTGTATGCTGAATCGGTCCTTCCGACTGTCATTCCTTTTTCGATTTATTCATTTTTTCATGCAGCCATTTCGCCTTAGCTTCTCTGCACTTCCTATTTATTTCATTCTTAAGTCACTTGTATTTCTGTACTCCTGAATTTCCTGAACATTCTTGTGCTTCCTTCTTTCGTCTGTCAACTGAAGTATTTCTTCTGTTAATTGTGGTTTCTTCGCAGTTACTTTGTTTGTACCTATGTGTTTGTTACCAAGTTCTGTAATAGCCCTTTTCAGATATGTCCATTCCTCTTCAACTGAACTGTCTACTGAAATATTCATTATCGTAGTAACTATAGTCTCAGAGAACTTCAAACGCGTCTCTTCATTCCTTAGTACTTCCGTATCCCTGTTCTTTTCGCGCCGATTCTTCCTGACTAGTCTCTTAAACTTCAACCTATTCTTCATCATTAGTAAAGTGTGGTCTGAGTCTATATCTACTCCTGGGTACTCCTTACAATCCAATATCTGATTTCGGGATATCTGCTTGATAATGGTGTAATCTAACTGGTGTCTTCCCATATCTCTGGCTTTTTTGAAGTGTACCACCTCCTCTTGTGATTCTTGAACAGAGCATTAGCTAATCCTAGCTGAAATTTATTGCAGAACTCAATTATTTATACTCCTCTCTCATTCCTACCGCCTGCCGCGGTGGTCTCGTGGTTCTAGGCGCGCAGTCCGGAACCGCGCGACTGCTACGGTCGCAGGTTCGAATCCTGCCTCGGGCATGGATGTGTGTGATGTCCTTAGGTTAGTTAGGTTTAAGTAGTTCTAAGTTCTAGGGGACTGATGACCACAGCTGTTAAGTCCCAGAGTGCTCAGAGCCATTTGAACCATTCCTACTACCAGCCCCATATTCTCACGTAACCCTTTCTTCTACTACTTCCCTCAACAACAGCATTCCAATCTCCTGTGAATACTTTCTGTATTTCTTCATCTTCTGATTGCGACGTCTGTAAACATATCTGAACTGCTGTTGTCGGTATGGGTTTGTTGTCGATTCTGATGAGAAGAACTCTATCGCTGAATTGTTCACAATAACTCACTCTTTAGGGTACCTTTATATTCATAACAAATCCTATTCCCGTTACGCCATATTCTGCTGTTGTTAATATTACCCCATACTCGTTAGACCAGAAATCCTTATCTGCTTTCCATTTCAATTCGCTGACACCCCCCTCCCCCCTATATCTAGACTAGGCCTTTGCACTTTCCTTTTCAGATTTTTCTGCCTTCACTGCCACGTTCAAACTTTCGATTTTCCGTGCCAGGCTAATAGAACATTATCATTTTGTTGGTTACTCAGTCTTTGTATCATGGTCACCTCCCACTTGGCAGTTCCATCCCGGAGATCCGGAATATTTTGCCAACGCAGAGATCGCTATGAAACGTTTTGAATTACAAGCTGCATATCCTGTGGATACACATTATGCGGCTTTAATGTAGTGGTCTCCTTTGCCTTGTGCATCCTCAAACCCTTGATCATTGCTGATTCTTCCGCCGATTAGAGGCAGTTTTCCACCCCAAGAACAAGAGAGTGCCCAGAACCTGCGTCCGCTCCTCGGCCTCTTTGAAAATGCGGTTGCCCACTGTGCAGGTTGAAAAACATTGGGGATAGTCTACAACTCTATCTTATTCTCTTCTCTACCACTCTCCTTCGACTGCCGGCCGAAGTGGCCGTGCGGTTAAAGGCGCTGCAGTCTGGAACCGCAAGACCGCTAAGGTCGCAGGTTCGAATCCTGCCTCAGGCATGGATGTTTGTGTTGTCCTTAGGTTAGTTAGGTTTAACTAGTTCTAAGTTCTAGGGGACTAATGACCTCAGAAGTTAAGTTCCATAGTGCTCAGAGCCATTTTCTCCTTCGACTCTTGTAACTGACGCCCAGTTTCAGTACAATTTGCAAATCGCCTTTCGCTCCCTGTATCTTACATTTGTTAGCTTCAGAATTTCAAAGAATGTATTCCAGTGAACGTTGTTAAAAGCTTTCTCCAAATCTAAAAATGCTATTAGTAATGCAAAATTTCTGTTAAGACGTTTCATAGAACACAGTTGATTAACATGAAGCCTCAACCTCCAAAGTTATGTACTCAGTTTAAAGTCCTCAAAAGAGATCATCCAATTCGCCCGATTTCGAACAGAGCTCTTACATAGAAACGCTTAAAATTGACTCCTCTTTTTCGTCAGTATAAACTCTAAATATTGTCTTCCTCTTTCCCTTTCATTACATTGCAATCGTTTTCATGCAAAATGTACAGAATAGTTGCTATTGCAATGTCCTGTACAAATTTCAGTTTGCGTAATACTTGTTGTTGACTTGTGTGACTTACATGCTCTTTAAAATATTTTTCTAATTTAAGCACTGATATCTTCGATTTGCTAATAGATGGTGCGAGGTGTTTCGGGTCCACGTTGCGGCGACTTCGGCCTATGAGCCTCTTAGTCTGACACCATCTCCAGTGTCTGTTTCTTCCTACAGCTCTTAGCCTCATACAGTGTGCTACGCTCTATAGCTTTACTTTTGCTGACAGTTGCCAGCATTATGTCAGCTCCAATGTCTGTAATTTCATATGGTTTAAGTATTACATTTTTATAAAGTATTTTATCTGACGAGATCATTTTGTTCGTAAATCTGATGATCTGTTACAATATGTGAGTATAGTCCCCTCGTAAATCTGTACTGTACAGGGTGGTTCATTGATAGTGACCGGGCCAAATATCTCACGAAATAAGCATCAAACGAAAAAACTAAAAGAACGAAACTCGTCTAGCTTGAAGGGGGAAACCAGGTGGCGCTATGGTTAGCCCGCTGGATGGCGCTGCCATAGGTCAAACGGATATCAACTGCGGTTTTTAAAATAGGAACCCCATTTTTTATTAAATATTCGTGTATTACGTAAAGAAATATGAATGTTTAGTTGGACCACTTTTTTCGCTTTGTGATAGATGGCGCTGTAATAGTCACAAATGTACAAGTACGTGGTATCACGTAACATTCCGCCTGGGGGAGTTCGCGATGCCGACGAGCGAGGACGATGCGCGCGCGGCCGGGGCAGCCGCCTCGGACGCGCTGGAGTCGGCCGCTGGTCGGTCGGTTGGGCCTGACCCGCCGGACGCTCCAGCGGCCGCTCCACACAGGACGGATCCCAGGTTGACGACCCAGGCTACGGCACCGGTTCATGACAGGATAGAACGACGATCGACAGGCGCTATTCGACCGCAGAAAACTACACACCACACGACGAAACCATATTCGGACGTCGGCCATACATCACACCACGACGGACGCAGCAATGAAGACGACCGCCAGGACTACGCCAGAAGGCTCGATATATGTCGGGAGGAGGACAAAGAAACGCTGAAGGACATACAACGCCTTATCCGCTATTCACGGGAAACGCAAGAGCAGGAGAACGACACCTGTCTGGCATCTCCATCTGTGGACTCAGATGTCGAATCACAGCACTCCCACCAAACGGTCGACGACGCGGAGATGGCAGCGGCCTTTCCAGCAGACAACGACAACGACTCCCTACACGCAGAGGGGGACTTTACGCTCGTACACAACAAACGGCGCAGAAGCAACGCATTAGCCAAGGACTTAGCCAACCCGGCTAAGAGACGAACGGAGACCATCCCCACAACGAACCGATTCGCCCCACTGACACCTCAAGCTGCGCCTCCATCAACCAACAAGCCGCAGGGACAAACTTCTAATGCCGCAGAAGCCGTGGACAGAGACAAGAATGTGCTTCGCAAAGTGCCCCCAGTCACAATTTATTACACAAAGGATTACGTTCACCTTAATGAAACGCTCAACGGACTTCTAGAGGGCAACCTTAAAGCTATATACCAAAAGGACCGCATCAAATACCACTTTGAGTCCTTCGAAGACCAAAGGCGTGCAATAAAATTGTTCACGAACCACAACTTCTCCTATTTTACACATCAAGCACCAGAAGACAGGGAACTGAAAGTAGTTGTCAAACGCCTTCCGGCGGAAGTTACCGAAGAACAACTTTACTATGCCCTCAAGGAAAAAGGCTTCAAAGTGCTACAAGTCTACCAATTTAAGGAACGTGACGAGAAGACGAAACAATTGATACCGCAACCTGTGTACCGAGTCACCCTCCCATCCGGAAAAGACAGTGACAAGATCTGTGATGTCAAATACCTGCTCTACACACGAGTGATAATAGAAACCTATAACAGTAAAGAAGGACCAGTCCAGTGCCGACATTGCCAACGTTTCGAGCATACAGCGAACTACTGCAGCATGCCAGCACGCTGCGTCCGCTGCGGTGGATCCCATAAATCATCGAATTGTACCCATCCTAGGACGGCGCCCCCAAAGTGCGCCAATTGTGAACAAGAACATCCAGCGACCTTCCGTGGCTGCCCCAAATTTCAAGAACTCCTACGGAAATATACTAGAAGGACACCAAAGAAGTCGACCCCACAACGGCCTATAATTTTTAAGAACTCGGCCATGGCTGCGATTCCGGCCACCCAACAACAAGCGGCACCACTCCCTGTGGAAACAATCGCCTCTCGACCACAACCGGCACCCAGAGTGACTCTACGACAGACAAGACAACAGCGCACGTACTCCGAAGCACTACATGCCCATCCGCCGACTCCAACACCAGCGGAGACGTCATCTGCCTGGTCGACCACCTTTACACCAGCGTTAACAGATATTCTTCAACTACTCACCGCCCTCCAGCAGAAGCTGACGTCTATCCTCTCGCTTGTAGAAAGCGTACTGACAGCTTTTCAAACACCCTAAATGGATAGACGGCATCACGCGAGGAATCTTAACTTCTGCATTTGGAATGCCAACGGCCTGAAACCGAAGAAAATAGAATTCACGGACTTCTTACATCGCCACAAGATAGACGTAGCATTTGTCTCCGAAACACATCTTCGCGAGTCAACCGACCT